>NC_056746.1:725785568-725860568 GCF_019279795.1 Protopterus annectens | reverse complement strand
GGCATTTGACACAAATCCACAGTGAGGTATTCATTCAGCACTGTAAGATATGGCCATAAACACCTATATCACCAAATGGGGAGACCACTGTATCCGATACGTGGCATCTAATTATTTTGAAATGTGTGAAGTGACCTATATCTCAGGTCCAGTGATCAGGTCCATACATCACAGCTGTCTGCTAGGCCTTTCCTGTCCATTATTTAAGTCACATACATCTCAAATTCCATACACATCCTGTCTGCATGCAGCTGTCTGACAGACTACAGATTGTGGGCAATCATTGACTCCTACTCTGATATTAGTATAATACAGACAGTATCAACACACACAAAAGTTTACTGCCACAGGCATAATAACACCTGCAATGAAACAAAAAATCTGAGGGTATGTGTTACGTCAGGAAAACAACAACCCAAGGATAATGCAGACACAAAACCTTATAATCAGACCAGTAGGTATGTGACCTGAGTTCTCGGGTAGATGGTATGTGGAACATACATCAGCACGTGGCAACATGGCTGACTACTCCCTTGTATGTAACACAACTACTGAGTATGTGAAAGACATTCACATCACAGGTTTAATACCTCCATAGTTCACTGCCTTCATCATACCAATAACACAGCACAATGCAGCCATCTTCATGTGGGTCTACTTGATATGGTCGACAGTTCATATGGTCGAAACTCATTTGGTTGACAACCAGTATTTAAGGCACTTAACAGGGATTTGCCCCCCTCCCCAAAGTTGTGCGACCCTGGAGTTGATATATATATATATATATATATATATATATATATATATATATATATACATATATATATATATATATATATATATATATATCTCTATATATATATATATATATATATATATATATATATATAGTTAAAGGGGTATGGGGCACAGCCTCCACAATGGGGGGGCAAAGCCCCCCACTAATATTCATTTAATAGTCATTTAAAACATGGAAATAAAATAAAAACTAAACATTTTAAGCTAATATTATTGGGGGGCTTCGCCCCCCCCCACACCCCATTGTGGGGGGCTGTGCCCCCTTAACTATATATATCAACTCCAGGGTCACACAACTTTGGGGAGGGGGAAAATCCCTAAGTGCCTTGAATACTGGTTGTCGACCAAATGAGCCTTCGACCAAATGAATTTCAACCATATGAACTGTCGACCATATCAAGTAGACCTCTTCATGTACCTCTGTACACATCTTCCAGTGACGTGTAATTAAAGTGTACCATCTTTGCCACAGTGACCTTTAAACATCTTATTGGTCATATGCAGATATTCTTTTTGTGGCATAAACATTACTGTGTGATGGTGTGCAACCCCCATCAAGTTGTTAGACCAGGTGCATGTGTGATACCTGTTCTGGTAATGCACACAGTACATACATAGTTGTTTGACAACATTGATGGCATGATGGCATGGGTAACATTCATGACAGATTGGATTTTGCCATATACATACCAGTCAACTAACCTATATTCATCATAATGTCACATACAGGTATAGCAGTGTCCCTTATAACACCTGCAGTAGATGCTACAGTGTCAGGTCAGTTTGCGTGATTACCCCCATAGAGTGTGGACATATCAAAATAGTTGTATAAGTCTGCTTGTGCAGAACCATCTCTGATCACTCTAAATCACATATGATATATCAGAAGCATGGGAATACTGGTGATATCATTCTGACATTGTCCATGATTGTGTGTGCTTCTTTTATTGTTGTCCATGAGCCTTTACCTGTGCTTCACTTGCTGGAGACATCTGCTGAGATTACACACATATTCAGGCAAATCAGTTTGCACAGCTTCACAATATGCATCCTACCCCAATTGTATATAACATCCCTGATAAGTGCCCTCTGCATTTACCAGGGTTATTAATAAAGCAGGGTATATAGTTCCAAAGGTGCCCTCTGCATTTATCAGGGTTATTAATAAAGCAAGGTATATAGTTCCAACACATTACATGACAGTGTATACAGTTCAGAGTTGTGTGGAAACTATTGTCAGTTATACTGAACAAAAGATATGTAAATGATCAGTAAAGGTACATAGACCTCATTGTGAATAAACAGTCAGGGGAAGTATGTGTATTGAATAGGGACAGAAAGATGAATTGTAGAATGAACACAGGGAAAAAGGACAGGTGAAACATGGTAATGTGCAGTATATGAGGGCATGTCAAGGAAGACAGTTGTAGCATGAACAATAATTACATATCAGCATGATACAGTATGGACTACACAGTGAATGTTTATGTAGAATATACTGTCACCCAGGATGATTCCGCAATATAAACAAGAAATTATCAACATCAACAATTGTCTTAGTGCCTGCTGTCAGTCCAGGGGGATCCAGTGTCTCTCAGCCTGGAATGAGATGGCTAACAGGCCATGCTGCCTTGTCAGAGATGGTCTGCACCTGTGACCTCTAGGCTGTCAGATACTGGCAAAGGCACATCCCTCCCCCATATTGCCTTTTTGAGGCAATGTCAAAGCAACAAATATTCAGATGTAAGAAACTCCACTGGAGGCAAACGTGAAGGTTCTGCTGCTTAATGCTAGGAGTATAAACAAGAAGCTGCACTAGAGGAAATTGCCAACCTGCTAGCTGACAGATTTGGTACAAACTTCACCACCCTATACCCACAGTCCATACTCCAACGAATACCTGACAACAGTCTTCTGGCAAGTATTTCTAGAGATCAGGTCACATCTGTGCTCTTCAAGGCTAAAATCATGGCTTCAGTGGTACCAGATAACATCCCAGGTTGTTTAGTAAGCAATCTAAAATAGGACCTAGTAGACTAACTTATTGTCCTCTTTAAACATAGCCTGAGAACTGCTTTGTTCCAGCAGAGTGTAAAGCAGCAACAGTAATCCACTTGCACAAAGCAGGGCCATCAACCAACCCCAGGAGCTATACACCCATAAGTCTAACCAGTCTCATCTGCAATGTCATGAAAGAATAATTATGGACATTATCAGAAAGGACATAGGTGACCTTTAAACTCTAGACACAAACCAATTTGGCTTTGATAAGGGTAGATCATGCTTATTAAACCTAGTAGACTTCTTTGAGAAAGTCACTAAAGACCTGGAGGAAGGTAAGACAGTGCATACCACCTATCTAGACCTGGTTAAGGCTTTTGACACAATCCTCCACTGAAGTATCATTGAAAAATTCTCCAGCTGGGAATTAACTCTAACTAGATGTCACTAGATAGATAGCCAGTTGACTTACCAACGGAACACATATTGTCAAAGTTGGTGACCCACTGTCTACCAGTATAGCCATTACCAGTGGCATACCACAAGGATCTGTGGTGGGCCCTTCACTGTTCAGAATCTATTTTTTGGAAGTCCAGGAAGCAGTAGATGGCCTTTGGTTTAACAAGTCTGCTGATACTTGCAAACTGGGAGCAATCATTGAGTCCACCAACAATGTTAACATATTACATGAGGGGCTAACACAGAACAATAATTGGTGCCAAAAGCCACGGTCTGCAACTAAATGCAAAAAAGCGCCATTGTTATTACCTTTGGGAAAGTGGAATTCCATATGAATTATGGGTCTATATTAAATCAGCGAACACTTAAAATAGCCAACGCTGATTTATTGACCCTTTAAAACTGAAACCTGAACATCCTGAAGACATGGAACAGCGATTTTTTTTCCAGGGAAAAAAATCACTGGGCCATTTTTGTGACTTTGCCATTTCCTACACTATGGTGTGATCTTGGAACTGGTATATTTTAGTAGGGGGTGTGGGGGCGAAGTCCTCCACTTTATTTTTTGTTTTGAACTCTTTTTTTTTTTTTGTGGAACAGTGATTTTTGTTCCCTGGGGAAAAAAAATATTGCTGTTCCGTGTCTTCGGGATTTTCTGGTTTCGGTTTTAAAGGGTCAATAAATTAGTGTTTGCTATTTTAATCATTCACTGATTTAATATAGACCCTGAATTACAGTATTGACAGCAACCCCCCTAACCTCCAACTCAGTGGTGAGAGACCTGGGTACACAGGTAGATAGCAATCTGAACTTCAGCCACCAAGTTTCCAATTTAGTAAGGAAAGCCTTCTCCATTGTACAATTCATATGCTAATGCATTGCATCCAGGTCTGAAGATGTTATAACACCATTGTACTTGACCCTTGTCAGAACATTAATAGATACAATACTTCCTATTGTGTGTACCTCACCAGACACTGCAGCAGCTGGTGACACCACAGGGGTTTCTCAACAAGAAAATACAGGGCCTCCAAACCTTGCCATGATGTACATGGATAGACTGAAAGCTCTGTCATTGTACTTTATATCATACTGGCTTCTGAGACATGACTAGTGCCTGGCCTACAGGGCAGTCTCAGACCCTGCCCTGATGTAAATGCTGCACATCCACAAATATTATGACACAAGACTCAGTAGCTTTACATATCTTAACCTAGCCTGAGACATTAACAGAACATGCTTGAGAGACAGATATACTCCCAGAGAGTGCCACTCCTTTTGGAATAAAATTCCAAATCACATGAAGCAGTGCTCCTCACTGACCCTATTCAAGCATAACCTAGACAAATGGATGGGATACTGCAAATTCACCATGGGATGGCACCTATGACCCTCATCCACAGTGTTGACCATAGACTCACTCTGTGAATTACATCCACCTAATTAGGACAATTGGGACTACTTGAGATGGACATGGAAAGACTTGTAAGGGCTGTCAGACCACTAGCCTAGTAACCACCTATGAACCTATGAACATATGTCAACAGTTCTCAGGGGGGCTGTTATAGAAGAAGTATGCAATGTAATGGCAGAAATACCCTCTTGTAGCCAAACTGTACACCCACACCTCAATATAGACACTATTAGGCTGATGGTCATCATCACATGAAATGCTAGCTATTATCATTATAAATTGAAAGTAAAAATGCATGTATGTATATTATGGAAGATAGACTATTGTGAGTATTGTGAGTATGTGTATATTTGTTGGATTACATTACATTTTGCCACTGTCCATATGGCATGTGTGCATCACACCATGACAGAATTAGCAATCATACATGCAATGGTCTGGGGATGGCTTGCATAGATTCATGGAAAGTCTATGCTTCATGCTGTATGTGTATGTATATTTGACATGAGGACACCCTCCACTGCTCTGCAGGAAAGATGTCATGTGGCCAGAGGACAGAGGAGGATGTGTGAGGCTATCTGAATGGTACCCCAAATGGTAGCGAAAGGATGAGCTATTCCAAAGATCACACAATGACCATAATGTACCAGCAACCAAACACACAACAGTACACTGGGCCTGATATGAAAATTACACCTGTGTATGCATAGAATATGAATGCCATGCAATGTCACAGTAGCAACATCACATAACACAGTTAGGTTGCAGTTTATGGAGTATGATAGCATCATTGTATGCTGAGGAGGACATGTTGCAAGCACTGTAAGGAATTGATTTGGAGTCACATCCCTATATAAAATTGTCTCATAAGTGATAGTTGTATGTATAGACACACAAGTAGTTTGCTGTCAGATTAGAACACCTATATGTGTAGTTAAAGTAGATTGCAAACACATTAGTTAATGTTTCTGCCACAGCACGTTTGTCTTGAATACTGTCAGAGTGTATGTTACACAGGAAGACATAATTATTGTATGCTACAAAAAGATGTTTGGAGGAGTGTTGAACATAGCTGTAGACTCACATATCATTCTAAAGCTACTTGTATTTACAGAGCACATTACTTAACACAAGCACCACAATTCTGGCTTTTATAGTGTCAGAGAATACTTTATAACTGATGACATCAGCATAGTTTGCTGAGAGAAAGAGGGTAATAGCTGTATCCCACATGCTGGTGTAAAATGCTGTCTTTAATGTTAAGCAAGTACACACACACACACACACACACACACACACACACACACACACACACACACACACACACACTCACAAACCAGTTGACTGTAGTGAGAACAGCACCCCTACCTATCTAGGTACACTGACTAAAGACTGATTTATTTAATGCAAGTCCCACAGTACAAGTCTGATGTCACGTACGCGCATAAGCACACACCAGTTGACTGTAGTGAGATTAGTACCCTTACCTAAGTACACAGAGTATAGAACTCAGTACTTAATGGAAATGCCACAGCCTTTTACAAGGCTGCAGGACAATTTATAGAGGATGACATCATCAATGGATGTTTGATAGAAGATGTTGGGAGGCCTGGATAAAGGGCATGTCCAACTGTCAAAATATTGGTATTCTATGGGATTGTAGTGATGACTGCAGGCTACACAATTATGATGTTGTGACTAGACAGACAGACACCCACACACCCATCGACTGCAGTGAGATTACAACCCCTATCTAAGTACACATATTAGAGAACTCAGTACTTAACATAAGTGCCATCACACAAGTCTGACTTTTACAAGACTGCAGGACAATTTGTAGTGGATGACATCATCACTGAATGTTTGAGAGAAGATATTGGAAGGCCTGTCTGAAATGGATAGCTAGCCATGTATAACTGTCAAGATGTTAAAGTTATGCATGTTCTAAAAATTCAAAAAACAAAAAACAAACTGGTGAAAAAACCACCCTTGGTTAATT
Organism: Protopterus annectens; assembly: GCF_019279795.1. Classification (NCBI taxonomy): domain Eukaryota; kingdom Metazoa; phylum Chordata; order Ceratodontiformes; family Protopteridae; genus Protopterus; species Protopterus annectens. The sequence goes on along the minus strand of NC_056746.1, from coordinate 725,853,897 downwards.
GATTAATAACTTCCTGATAGTGGGCGCAGATTAAGTTGATCAATTCATTCCCATGTCTATCAAAAAGTGCCAAGAGGTCAAGGTGGAATTTCGACCCATCTTCCAAACCTGTAGGGTATTGCCACGAGCGAAGCCCCTTCGGAACAATCTTCACACGTCGGCATTCCCCAAAGTAGGATACCTCAAGTTGTAACTTCCTTAACCTCAGTAATTTTTGGTCGAAATTGTTGAGCTTATAGGTAAATTGGACAATCCTTCAGTTTGGATATCAATATTGCCGATGTCTTCCAAAGTAGGGCCGCTTCTTAGTTAAAAATTTCAAAGTGTAATTATGTGCTTTTTAAAGGGGAGCCACTAGGGGGCGCATTTAAGAGGAGTAGTGATGTATTTATAGTGAGACAAATGTGTGGTGCAGTTTGTTTTTCTGAGTAGGTTGGTGCAGAGCGCCGACGAAAAGCTTGTTTTTAAGCTTAATAAAATTTCAATTTGTTTTTTTCGTATATTGGCGTTCTTGTTTACAACATAACCTGTGGATTATAAAGAACTTTGCACACATCTATCTGAATCCAGGAGTTTAAAGGCACTGGACCTGCAAGGGTGTTTTTTTCAAAAGTTATGCATGTTACCAGATTTGTGAGTGTGCAATGTGTAGCATTTGCTGTTGTGTTTCCAATATGCAGGTATACTTTAAGAGACAGCGGTACAAACTATATGCAAAAAGCTGTCCACTTTACTGCAATTTTTGGAAAATCTGAATGAGTATTGTCATTATAAAGCTGTGCATGGTATATAAGAAAGTATTTGTTATTTATTTCTGTAGTGTATTTGATATATTTGTGAACACGTACTGACAAACTAAGTTTGAAGTGCATGGGTGGAGTTAACAAATGGCTGGAGTGTAAATATGTGTTCTTTCCTTAAAAAAGTACCTTCATTTTGTTTGTGTTTTAACATGTACTTTCATGGCATGATGATTAAATGGACAGAAAACATAAGTCATACATGCTAGTGTGCACTTTCCATAATGCACGACTGAGCAACTGGCTAGAGGGATCAACGGCAAAGTGTTTGCACATGCGAGAAACACATTGTTACTGCTTTTCCTGTTTGTGCATAGTTAAGCAGCAAGCAAATAAGAGCCGCAGTGATACAATTATTAGATTTCTGAGTACTGAATATATGAAATACACCAGCAGCTTAGCTGGCTCTATAGTAGCGGGTGTAAATGCATTGATACCTTTCTTTTGAAGCCCAGATGGTATAATGTTAGGATCCAGGTGTAAGTAATAGTTTTACTTATGTATTTATATTGCAATGAATTAATTCTTTACTCTACATGCACTGTGTGTTACCTTAGCTCAGCCTGTTTAAGCGGCATTGCATGGAGGTAACCATAACATTGAAGAGATGCTCACCATCCCTTGGCTTTGGTGCATGATGCCAAACTCTGTGCAAACATAAAGGGTAAAAAAATGAAGGGCTTCATTGCCGTTTTGCTTTACATATGTGTGTTGTGCATGATTCTATTTTTTCAACAGATTAAAGATGTTAAAATGGGGTAGATAGGAAAGTGGTGAAATGGGGAGCAAGCAGGGGAAAGAACAAAGGGAAAGTAATATCTAAATCTGCAGGAGGGAGGTAGGAATGAACCATGGATATCAACTTCTTCAACAGTGTAACATGAAAATATGGTACAGAATATTAGCTCTATTTGGACTGTCACCTCAACAAAAAGGGTGACAACAATGCAATCATGTGGTATAGCCAATTGGACCATATCATGTGTGCCATGAAGACATATGTGTGAAGTGGAAAGCTATGTATAGACATGTACACCATTAGCAGGGAACATGTTGGAGTCAGGAGACTTGACGCTCCTCATCAATATATTGACTGAAAAAGTGGACAAATTGTCGCAACGGGTGGAAGACCTTTCTCAGATTCCACCATCTGGATTTGTACCTTCAACAGCGGAAACATGGCCGTTGGCAGTGTCTGTGATTGGAGTTTCTATATCTGCTTTGGCTAGTGGATTTAGAGCCGAACCGGAGGCTGAGCCTATTCAACTTGCCTACGAACCGAGGCAAGAATGTGAGGGAGATATAAGGAATGCCCTCAATGGTAACATCAACCTTCCCGGTGGTCTTGGTTTATCACAACAACACTCAGACAGTCCGGAAGGTATAAGGAGAGGGTGTGTCAATTTATCTTTGAATGATTGGCTCAATAGGCCGTTTTGTTTCAGAAATGAAAACGACCAAGGTAGTAACAACCCTCTCGATCATGAGATATCTAGTTTGCCAACTAAACTTCATGTTTTTGATCAAAAATTACTTAAACTCAGAAAGTTACAACTAGAGGTGTCATATTTCAATGAATGCCAGCAAGCGTGTATTGTCCCTAAGGGTCTACGCTCCTCGCAATACCCAACTGGACTCGAGGAGGGCTCGCAGTTCAATCATGACTTGATTTCCCTATTTGACAGACATGGTAACGAATTGTTGAAGTTAATTAGTTCACATTACCAGGATGCTGTTTATCGGCTAACTAAGGAACTATCTAAACTACATCAGGAATTAAAGCTGATGTTTCCTTTTCTAGGTACAGATTTGAGTATGAAAGGTCATATACTAGTATCGATCAGTATTTGTCTAAAATCACTGCAATTAAAGTGAAAAAACTCCAGAGAGACATCAAGGCTTACAAGGATGGGGTTGCATATCCAAAACCCCCCAAGTCTCAAGGAAATTTCTTGGGGGTTAATTCTAGACCCCAGAAGTGATCAGAGGCAGTTCGCAGAGAGGGTTATGCACCCTCTACTGTTGAGCCCTCCATTGGGGCAAATAATGGGAGATCCAACCGGGAAATGACGAATGGAACAGGAGAACAGGGTGATGGTAGCACCAACCCAGGTGAGGTAGACCCTGACATGATTGGGGTAAATTTTCAGATACAAGCCTCATCTCCTCAACAAACATCGGACAGGAAGATGAGGAACAAATACAAAATAAGGAGGAATTGACAATAGAAGTCGAGGTTTTTAACCTCTGGTCAGATAAGCCCTTTGAGGTCATTTACAACAGTGGAAGGGACTTTAAAATCTTTAATTACTCACATTTCGTGTTTTCTCAACCCTTAGTGGATGTCTTAGCTAAGGGATTATCTTTCATACCATCTAGACGAGCTAGCTTAGATAAATCTATTTTAGACCTCAAACTTTTCGTGAGAAAATTGAACCTGTCACTTCTCCTGGATCTATTCAACCGAGTAATCCATTCCACATACCAAGCACTTACAATCCACCCTTGGTTCCTTGCTTGGGGGTGTTTGAACAATTGTGTGATATGGATATTCGTCATGTACTTAATTCTAAACGCCCGGGTCAATTCAACATATCCAAGACTGAGAGGGACCTATTGGATTCTTTAAGTGCCTCATCTGTCAGAATTATGCAACCGGACAAAGGGGGTGGATTGGTGGCCAGAGACCAGGAAGAATATACAGACAGGTTGCTGGCAATCATCTCCACTGAGACCTATAGGGAAGTTTCCAAGAGTGAATTGAATGGAAGTATGAACCGAGTGCTGTCATATTTCGAAGATATGTTCATCAACGGGTCGTTGGATATGGACATATATAATTACATCTCAGTGTCCTTTCCACATATTCCTGTCTTATTTGGAAACCCAAAGATACATAAGAGCATTGGTGACCCCCCTATGTGCCAATTAGTGAGTGCTAGGGGTAGTATCACCTATGCGGCAGCCAAAGTGGTGGACACTATTCTTAAATGGTATGTAGTTCGTTCACCACATATAACCAAGGATTCTTGGTCCTTTTTGGAGAAAGTTGGATCAATTACATTTAATGGAAGTTCCGATTTTCTGACCATCGATGTAATCGATTTATATTCTTCAATTCCTCATGAAATCACACTTGAATGGATACAACTGGAAATGTCTTTCCATCAAGCACCTACCGAGGAGATTTCTATGGTCAGTGAATTGTTGGACATCATTTTGACTTGCAATTTCTTTGCATTCAACAACCGATGGTTCTATCAATTGATTGGAGTCCCAATGGGGTCTCCTTGTGGAGCCAGTGTGGCTAACCTGGTCATGGCCCATTGGGAAAGGGTTTTTGTCCTTCCCGGCATTCTGGTACAGGAGAAAGTATCTCTGTACACTAGATTCTTGGGCGATATCTTCATCTTATTTAATGGTATGCTTGAAGAGGCCCAGGACTTAGTGGCCAGTTTCAATAATTCAACCTCTTTCCTGAAATTTACATCCACAATAGACTTGGAAAGAATATCTTATCTCGATGTGGATTTGTCCAAGTATATGGGTCATGGCCGGTTCAAAGCTAAAATCCATCGTAAATCAACCTTCTCCAATTCGTATTTACATTTTGATAGTGACCACCCGCCACACCAGAAGAGAGTTATAGTCAAGGGTCAATTGGTGAGGGCTGCCAGGATGGTTTCAGACAATAATGATTTTTTGGGTGAATGTGGTTTCATTGCCAACCTATTTTTGTGTCGGGGATACCCGGAAACCTTGATTGATGAGTTGCGTTCTGAAGTTACAGTCAAGAGGTTTACAGGGTATTTTTCACCCATACTGGGAAGTTGTGTTTTTGAAGCTAACTCTCAAAAACCTTGTACCCGTCCCAATGTTGGGGAGAATAAACTCAGGCCTAACTTCATTTTGTCCTTTAACACAGACTCCTATGACATTATAGCTATAATTAAGAAGAACTGGCGTTTGTTATCTTCTGACTTGTTTGGACGGTCAGGGTTTAATCAATTTCCATTGGTAACGTACAGGAGAGGTCCCAATATCAAAGACATTTTGGAATCTAGGCATTCTTCTGCCACACCCCGATCTGGGATGTATAAATGTAACGTGTAGGTACTCCAGATTCGTCAAGGCGGGCACAGCATTTTCAGTTAGAAACAGGAAGTTCCTCATTAGAGGAAGGTTTACCTGTTCTTGTACCCAAGTTGTTTACCTAGCACAATGTTCGTCCTGTTCTGGTTTCTATATTGGCAAGACTGACAGGAAACTACAGGACAGAATGTACGAGCATTTGTACGCTATTAAGAGAAAGAAAATGGAAAATGCCTTGGCTACACATGTTCAAGATAATCCAGGTCATGAGTTTACATTTACAGTCATAGACCAATTGCTTGTTGAAAGCACGGGGGGGCCAGAGTCTCTCAGACTGGAGTGTAGAGAACTTATGGGGCAGTTGAGGTTGGATGCCTATCACCATCCCGGCCTGAATAGCTCGTTATCTATTAGTTGTTTCCTTAAACTTAGAAGTTTAGTGCGATGAACTTTATTTGACAGTTGGTGTACCCCTGGAATTTATTGGTGGGGTATTTATGTCTTGAACTAGTGTTATTTATCCATTATTTTTTTACTATTATGCTTTCTTATTATGTTATTTATTGTAATTTGTTTTCCAGTTCTATTTTTATTATGTTTGGTATTCCTATTATGTAGAATATTGTTTTATTGTAATGAATGTCTTATTTATATGACCTTTTTAAATGCACATCGTGTATTTTAATGAATAATTTAATTAATCAATTTATAATTCATATATTTACACATTGTTCAACATTTTTAACACACTTTTAGATATGGGGTTTAGTCAGACATACAATCTTTAGCCATCGGTATTGGTATCAATTTTGACCTTTCACAGATAGTTGAAATATCTATTATATTATATTTCAGTTTTAATGTGAGTATATTTGAAGTGAGCCTTTGGTGTTTGGATGTGATGCTAGGCGCCGTCGTGCTCCCCGTTGGTGGTGCTTTCACACTTATTGTCTCTGTAGCCACTACCCTCCATGTATTTTTGGAGGGCAGGACCATGGTACATTATTAGATTCATCATTCACACCTTCATATATATATATATATATATATATATATATATATATATATATATATATATTGTTGAATATTTTACACTTATATTTATTTATATATTTAATTTAACAAGTTAGCGAGCAATTATATTTAGGTATATGTCTAAGTTTTAGAGTTCATGGTTAGTCGAGAGGGCTGCAGGTGTAGTAGTGGTAGGAGCGGTATTTAGTGGTGAGGGACGTATTGGCTCCGAATACTAAATCCAAACACAGTTTTGCTTTATTGTATTTTATGGTATATTATATATTGCATTATACATTTTATATTTGACATTTTATACTCCATATAACAGTGGATGACTTGTATTTTATTCCTATTTGGATTATATCATTTCAAATGAACGAATTCTTTAATTTTTTCAATAAGAATTTAGGGGCGTGTTTAACTGTTGTAGGTATTTAATGTCTTGCTGTAACGGCGCGAACATTTTTAATTCAATTATCTGAAGAAGTTAGTTCATTGCGTTAACAAAAAGCTTCGGATTGTAGCTTAATGCAATAAAAGTTTTATTTTTATCATTTGAACTTGTCGCATTGGACTTCATGGTTGCACTGATTTTGGGAGTTAGCGGTGGTTTATTTTACTTTGTAAATGCATTGATACCTTTCTTTTGTAGCCCAGATGGTATAATGTTAGGATCCAGGTGTAATAGTTTTACTTATGTATTTATAGTGCAATGAATTAATTCTTTACTCTACATGCACTGTGTGTTACCTTAGCTCAGCCTGTTTAAGCGGCATTGCACGGAGGTAACCATAACATTGAAGAGATGCTCACCATCCCTTGGCTTTGGTGCATGATGCCCAACTTTGTGCAAACATAAAGGGCAAAAAAATGAAGGGCTTCATTGCTGTTTTGCTTTATATATGTGTGCTGTGCATGATACTATTTTTTCAACAGATTAAAGGTGTTAAAATGGGGTAGATAGGAAAGTGGTGAAATGGGGAGCAAGCAGGGGAAAGAACAAAGGGAAAGTAATATCTAAATCTGCAGGAGGGAGGTAGGAATTAACCATGGATATCAACTTCTTCAACAGTGTAACATGAAAATATGGTACAGAATATTAGCTCTATTTGGACTGTCACCTCAACAAAAAGGGTGACAACAATGCAATCATGTGGTATAGCCAATTGGACCGTATCATGTGTGCCATGACGACATGTGTGTGAAGTGGAAAACTATGTATAGAATGATATTTTATGCTTTTTGTGTGACAGGTGGCCATTTTTTTACTTCTGTAAGAGAGGAATGTTGAGTAAGAGCTGTAGGTATTTCATGGTCGGGTAAGTAGGGTAGGTGAAGAAGCAGATGCAAACAAACAGGACAAACAAGACAAGAAACAGAGACGCTGATGGACACAAAAGTTTGGGTGTCACCATGATTGGGGTAGTGAGGGGACAAGAGATGCCCATGCCCATCAAGCATGGGGACAGTGAGAATCTAGACCTCACCTGCAGGACTGTCATCACTGTCTCCTTACTCCACTAGCTGTTGGAGTGCTTGATGTCTTATCCTATGGACATAAGAGAGAGCAGCCTCTCCATCCAGTGTAGGCATGCATGACCCTACACACCAACCCTGGGATTTCCTGGCAGGTGATAAAATCCTCACATCTGCCCGAACTCCAGGAGGATACCACAGCACCAGCTGCCAGGGTAGTGTCACCTAAAGGCACATGTAGTGCAGGGTCAGCAGAGGCAGTACTGCCAGGTTGAGTCCCATATGTGCTGGGTGTCAGTACTGGAGCCAGTGGAGTGGGGGCAGGCTGAGCCACCAAGGTTGGCATAACTCATTGTGCTGTAAAGAATTGTGTGATTTGTCAGAGATGATAGACATGAAAATGTTGTGACGACACACAGAGAAAAAAGAGAGATAAGGGTTGGGGTGAAAGAAAAAAAAAAAGATATAAAATTAGTACCATCATATCCGACATACAATGCATTATTACAATAATAAAGTATTTTATCTGAACTTTTACATTTAAGTATACTTCTTAACAACTACAGACTATAAGTAATGATTGTTTAAAGTAATCCTTACAATGCGCATATACTGCACATATGCTTGGTCCAGTTACACAGATTAAGTTAACAGCAGGGCATTTATGCTACTTGTGTAGACATTAATATTATGCAGTATTTGTAAAGGATTTTGCTATTTTATATTTGTTACTTGTGGTATTTGAACCCACAATGTCTGACTACAATCTTAGTCTTGACTCCTACAGTTGGCTTGTGGTAATGACTGAAGCATGCATGCTTGCGTTTACAGTTAGGATATGCATGTGGACTTTGCTACAACTGTATAGAAAAGAAATAAAATGTAAAAGCTAAAATAATATTTCTTTTGTGCTGCATACATACCTCTTGCTTCCCTCAGTCTCTCTAGATGCTCAGCATGGGCCTCTCTATTTTCCATAATCTCTGCATTGGCTGTGGAATAAAGACAAGAACATTATGCATACCATTCTTGCCTACATGCAGATTTCTATCTACTATGAATTCCCTTTATCAGAATACTTACACATCTGTGGAATGTCAACAGTCCTGAACTCATCCAGCCACTGGTTGAGCGTATTCCTCTTGTGCCTTTTCAGGTCATTAAAGTGATGCCTACACTGTTCTCCAGTGTGTGTGGAATGCTTGTTGCAATAGAGATAGCCTTGGTCAGACTATTCCATGCCTCAGACTTGTACTGGGTATCGGTATAGTCCCCTTGCAAAAGCCTTCAGCTGTGGTGCTTTATAAAGAATCCAATGAAGATTCTGGACTCCTCAACACCCCACATCTGTGCCCTAAACTGAGCACCTTCCCTTCTACCACCAGACATGTCCAACCAGGGAGAACAGCAATAACTAAGAATGATTTCCCTCCAATGCCTATTATCATGTTTACTGGTAATGTGTAAACCCGAACAAAGATACCAACTTCATTTGTGTGATGTTAAGCAGTGAGCAACAGGGCCAAACAGAGAAAAAAACAGTTTTGGAAATTGGATGGTTAATATGACACTTGGCATTAGTCTGAGGGTTGTTGGTTGCAGTAACTGTTAGTTGATTTAACTTTGCAAACATGTACTGGGGACATAAATTTCATGATCTGACACATTTTTAGTTTGGCTTTATACACATATACATTTTAATTTTACAATATGAGATTCAAACCTATGTATAAGAGACAAAAGGTTTTCTTCCACAGTGGTGATTTTCCATCCTTTGCACAGAAGAAGTGCTTCTTAGACATACTCATGAATTTTATATAAATACACATGACAGATTGAGGGGTTAACCATATATGTGTGTGTCCTGACAAGGTCTGGGTTTATACATTCATGTGCATATGAGTCTTATTGAAGTCTGTAAGCCATCCAAGACCAGACAGTACAATTATAATTACAGAAACATAGTAGTAGTATACTCTCAGTCATACATAGAATTAATATGAGCATCACTGCTATACATACTTATTTATAATTATGTTTATTTTTTTTACATGATGTTTAAAATAAAGTGAAATGGAAGAACAGTAAAAATATTAGAATTTCATGTATTAGAACCCAGATCCATCTGTATTGCAGCCCTACACTTGCAGCTGCTGTCACAGGAATAATTCAGTAACAGTTGTATATTTTCCTATTCATTAATAACGTCTGTGTGCTAACTGCAGTGCAACACCACTTAATGTGTTTGTGTGGTACCCAACATACTTGATGCAATGTATCTGTTTTGAAATTGTCTACTGTTTGCTTCCTCTCTGTGGGTGTTCTATACCTGCAGGTTTGGGGAAGGTTGCTAACCTCTGCATAATGCAGCTTAGTGGGTTTGCACAATGTAAAACAAAAGATGCAAAAATGTGTATCCTTTTTGCAAATTGAGAATGTCTGCATCCTGTCTACAGGTGTTCTGATTGCTTTGTGTGTAGGCCATTAGTCTAAGTTTGTGTGACACCAATGCACAAATGTGAGAAGCTTGTTTTATCTATAAAAAAGTCTATAAAATAAACAACAGTACAAAATAAATGTTAATATACATGAATGATTTTTACACAAGTCTGGATTTGAACTCTCCCACCAATGAACATACAAAACACAGTAAGGGTGTCTTATTCCTTTTTGCCATAGAAACAGCTTTGCAGTAGGAATGAAAATCAATGTGCATACAAGCAAGTCGAAAATGATCCACAGTATTAACAACACATATGGCACTTGTACACTTCTGAGTGGCTTTTACCCATGTGTTAATTTCAGATCTAATGCAATGAGTGATCACACAACCATTTATAAAAACAGATGATCCGGACCACCAGGCTGATAAAACTACTGTTGTTTTATCAGCCTGGTGGTCCGGATTCTTTGTTTTTATTGTTGGAATTTGCTGTGAAGCTGGACCTTAAGTGCAAAGTCTACAATTGTGTTTTTTTTTTTGACAGAACCATTTATGACTATTGTTTGTAGCAATTCAGTTTTGTCTTGCCTTTGTATGGTGTTCATTCTTGTCTTATCTGAGCAGTAATCTGAGACATGCAGTATATAAGACATGTTATGTTATTGTCCTTAAAATGTGTAATAATATTAAATAGCAATAACATGCAGTTTTCAACAAATGCAGGGGGTGTATATTACTAAAAAGAAACTGTGAAATGGGTGCTGCTGGCTTATATTTAATACTTACTTCTACTACTACTACTTACTTCTACATCTTGCAAGTCTAATCTGTCTGACAAACCCACTGCAGGTAAAGGAGTCTAAATTGTTATATATTCCTTCTCTCTCCCACTAACCATTTACAGTTGCAATCCATTAGCAATAAACACTGATGCAGTGCCTACACTAAGTTTATATCTTCTACATGAAGCCAAAAGTTTTTTCATTCAGAAATTCTAATGAGTTCACACCTCATTTGTATATTCATTGTGCTCAGAGGCATGAGTCTACACCATAACGAGGTACCATGTAGCAAAGGAAATTGAAGGTGGGTGGACTTGTGTATTTGTAGAACCATTGACATTTAGATTTATCTGCAAAGAAGGCTTCTGATGTTGCAAAAGTATGCTTTCATTTTTCAGGTACATGCTAGAGTTGTTCACATGTTATGAAGATAACTGTTATTTATATGCATTAAGGGATTTAACTGTTATCTGTATGCACTTCTTATACTTCACTCTTGACATAATCATTTTTTCCATGCATTGACTTTCAGAGATACATAATCTTATTAGCTGTGTTATTGTTAAAATGGGTTACCTGGCAGTGTTTTCTATGTTATTCCATTGTGATGTAAAGTAGTCTATTAGCAATGACACAAGGGTGTAATGTTTCTAAGATGACCCATAGACACCAGCAGGGGAGTCCTAAACACATTGAGAGGTACCTAGAAATCATATACAATTTACTTTTGAGTTGTACATGTGTACACATCTTGTGAAAATTGTGTGGGAATCATTCGTAACAGGTGAATTATGTGTTATTCCTTGGATTCTACAAACTGTCATTTTCTGGTTTGGTGGGTGGGTAGCCAAGTACTATTGGTGTGTTTCCACATCACCAGCTGGGTTTCAAGAGTCTTGCTCCTGCAATTGTATAGTCATCCTGGAATTTCCATGTGTGTACAGAGAAAATTCTATGTAATCAATGGCATGCTGTAGCATAGCATTCAAAAACTGGTGTAGGATCCTGGATGATGATATCTGTAATATCCCCAGTATATGCCCTGTTGGCCTCTGAAAGGATCCTGTCACTAAAACTCTAAGTGCTATACATACTTTAGTCTCCACAGGTGTTAGTTCCCTTTGGTTTGCCCTTGCTCTCAGTTGCAGATGTCAGAGGTTGCAGAGTTCCTGTAGTTTGTCTCTATCCACCCTGTAATATGGTACAATTTCCACATCATGCAGACTGTTGTAAGTTAATAGGGGCCTAAATACCCTTTTCCTTTTTGTCTGAGGTCTATTTGCAGCAGCAGTAGCATAGACTTGTGCCTGCTGCACATACATGTATGTATAAATTCAGCCCCTAACAGTGTTTCTGTACAAGTACCTTCTGTGGCTATATCCCAATAGGTTTTGGAATTCTCAGGGAAAACCCCAAGTGAGGCTACACAATTGCTTTATAGCTTGTTGAATAGCTTCTCCATTTTGAATTGGTTGATTAGCATACAGTTCAACTGCTTATGCTGTAATTAGCATGCCATGATGCTTACCATGCTTGTACACCTGTACAGACTGTGTAGAGCCATGTACTGAATACAAAATGGTGTGATAGCATTTGCTCATTGTGCTACATGTTAGAGCAACTGTGTAGGCTTTATTGAATCTGCAACTTTATCTAATTCAGCAATTGACTTATTTATGTTTCCAAAGGTCAAAAGAATATCATTACCAAATAATTGCATTTGAGAGACCCAGGAATATTTTTTTCTGAAAGGATATATTTTTTTTATTTGACCTAATGCAACAGGCTATTGCTTCAATTACTAGGACAAATAATGTAGGTGAAAATGGGTAGCATTGTTTGGTTCCTTTTTTAAGCAAAACATTTGTGAAATAGAAGTCCCTATTTTAATACATGCTATCAATAATTGGTTTGAAACAGATATTTCCATTCAAGAATATTAAACACCCTCCAAATATCTAAATGTATTAATGCTATTTTGTTTTTACTTAGATGAATCAATTAGTGCTATCACCCTTTTAGTAATACCACATGTAAGTTTATTAATAATACAATCAGTTTGGTCCTTATGAATAGTTTTATCCATAATATCCTTTAATCTTTCTGTTAAAATTGATATAAGAAGTTTGTAGACTGTGTTAAGAAGAGAGACTGGTCTATCCAAAGAAGCTACATATTTTATTTCCCTTATTTAAGGATAAGAATAATAAAGAATATCTTTAAGAGAGAGGAATTATATTGGAGCTTTGTGCTAGTAGAAAAATGTAATAGAGATGTAGTTTTAATTGGATGATTTTTATATATTTCAGTCATTAAACCATCTAAACCAGAGACTTTATAATTTTTGCAAACCTTTGTGGTATTTTTAATTTGTTTTAATGAGATAGATTAATTTATAATTTTCTTTTGAAGATTTCTAACTGTTTCACTAATACTTAGTTTTCATGGTCATTTTTAAAGATTAATAACATTTTGCCAATGTCTGAGGTTTCTCTTTGTGTACAGGTATTTGAAATACTATTAATTTCTGTTTTTCTTTTTAACATTGTACTTCTTTTAGCTAATCTATCCCCGGGATTCAATAGAATCCATGTATGGTCTGTGCAAAGCTTACACAGAGTTTACATGTGTGCTTGGTGGTGCATAGTGAGAGGCAGTGAATAATGCATATTCATGTCATATGGTGTGTCTAAGCAAGGTTTCATGGCTAGCAACAGTGTTGCTGACCAGGAAACCATGTAAGTGAATGTGGATAGCAATTTTGTTGAAAGAAAAGCACCAACAGTCTGCAGTTTTGCATGGAATGCCACAATGATCACCAAGGCTTTACAGATAGCTCTCAATCTGTTAGTTCAACACATCTGCACAAAGGCCAACATAATGCAGAGGCAATTAACCAGAAATAGGGACATATTTGATGTAGTTGTCACATACAAAGCTGCTAGAATGAAACTCAAACATACCTCTCAAACTCTTAGAGCAAAAAGCTGGAGAAATCCGTAAATAATGGAGGGACAAGAGGTCAAAAATAGGGACATATTTTAATATTGCTCTTACAAACCTAGAAAGTTGATAGAACAATAGGTTTTACAGTATCGTAAATTTTCTGAAGAGCATGAAGTTTGAAACTCAAATGTCTGTCATTATTTTCTAAAATTAATCCTTAATGACATGCCAATGTTTTGCCAGAAAAACAAAATGTTATGAGGGAAAAGATCAAAAATATGAGGCATTCTGCATAAATCAGGACAGCTGAGAGGTATGGACTCAATCTGCACAAATCAAGACAGTTGAGAAGTATAATACTCAAATCTATGTAATACACTGAGTCACATCAGTCCTGACATCATCCCAGTGATATGGCAGAAAGCCACAAATCTGACAAAGGAACACATATGAACATCATGGGAATAGATGGATAGTTGAGAGGTATAAATGTGAAGTATATGGTCCAAACACAGTACAGGACAGTGTATCTACAGTGCCAAATATTGTGCTATCCCATTCCTGCTATTCTGTACTGAAGCTGTGTAAATGATCTGTAACAGGACATGGACTGGCATGTAAAATCAACACTCAGGGGAAGTGTGTGTATTGAACAGGGACACACAGATGAATTGTAGAAATGAACATAGGGAAACAGAACAGGTGAAACAACCTAATGTACAGCAGATGATGACAAGTCAATTGAAAATGGATCTAGCAGCAACATCAGTCACATATCTATATGGCAGAGTAGTGTTTTATGTGACTGTCAGACAAGGTGACACAGCAATGGGAAGATGTCTGTGTGAGATAAGCATACTCACATGAATAATGCAGATGACATCTATCGAGATCTGACATACAATTGGGGTAGGTTGCATATTGTGAAGCTGTGCAAACTGATATACCTGAATATGAGTGCACTCTCAGCAGAGGTGTCCAGCAAGGTGGGCACATGTAAAGGTTCATGGAAACATTACAACTACAATCATGGACAATATCAGAATAATACCACCAGTAATCCCATGTCTGACATAACATATGTGATTTAGAGTGATAAGAAATGAGTCTGCACACAACCAAACAACTATTATAATACATCCACAGTCTATGAGGGTAGCCACGCACACTATACTGGCACTGTAACATCTGCAGGAGGTGTTAGGAGAGACACTGCTATACCTGTATGTGGCAGTATAAGCAATACATGCATGGTATATATATATATATATATATATATATATATATATATATATATATATATATATATATAGTTACACTTCATAATCTTGAATTACTGAAATCTCAAATTTCAGTAACCCGAGACCAGGAAGCCAAAACCAGAATGCTGAAAGTGCATAAGAGCGAATTTGAATATCTCAAATCCCCGCTTATGCATTTCCGGTACTTCGCGTGTAGTGTTATGGTGCCTGAGATTGCAGGTGAGTGTTTTTGTGTGTTTTTGTACATTATATGTGTGGTTAAAGGTGGGGAGGTGTAAGTGTGAGTGTTGGATTTGTTGGTGTTTGTGTATGTGTGATTGTGTGATGTGGATTTGTGAGCGAGCAAGTGGAGGATGGCGTGGTGTAAGTTTTTTTTTTTTTTATGTTATGTGCGACCTCAGAGTTGGTATATATAAGTAGGGGGATGAGGGGTGCAGGGGGGCCTTTCCCCCCTGCTTATATGTAGTGTAAGGTTGTGTGGTTTGTGTGCTGTGGGTGGAATGTTTTGTGTGTCATGTGGTGTGTGGTGTATGTATGTTCGTGATTGTGGATTTCGGTATTGTGAATGGTTTGACTTTATAGTCTCGGGTTACTGAAATTCGGGATTTCAGTAATTGAGATTATGAAGTGAAACCATATATATATATATATATATATATATATATATATATATATATATACATGTGTGTGTGTGTGTATATATATATATATATATATATATATATATATATATATATATATATATATATAAAAATATATATGTATATATGTGTGTGTGTATACATATATACATATATACATACATATATATATATATATATTATTTTACATTTGTTGACCAGGATTGTCCGACTGAGTTGAAGAGCCCTTTTTCAGCAGAGGTCCGGTGAGAGAAGCTCCAACATATTATACAATTTTCATTATAAATTAGCATTAAACAGCAATGTTACAGGATTATTACAAGGCATTAAGTAGCAATACAATGTTATACAGTGTCAATAATCAGGAGTATAGCATAACCATTTCAAGATTATAAAAAGAAATATGTCATTAAGATGAGTATAGTTTTTGGGGTAAGTGGTTAAAAAAAAAACTGTTTTATCATGATGTAGTTGCATGAAGGCAAGACAATTACAATATAATGTTTCTTTGATTCAATTTGCTTAATAGATTTTAGAAGACAGTAGAAAGAGCAGTCAAGGAAGATTAGAGAGAGCTAGTGAGAAGAGTGAGTTAAGGGCAGAAAGTAGATTAAGGTATGAGAAGTAGGGGATGTTAAGGAGGGAGAGTGCAGTGGCAGGACCAATGACTTTCAAAGTGCTCTTTGGTGGCTGTCTTAAATTGTTTTATATATATGGATCTGCTGCACTTTATCAAGTTACCAGAAGATCGACTCCCATAGCACCGAAAATGGTAATGTTCACATTTGGTGAATAGTAATGGTGTAGTATTTCTTTAAGTAGTTGTAAACTGTTGTAGAGCGACGTGGCAGATGTTACGTGTAATAGTGAAGGGAGTTTGTCAGCTTCTGTGGCTTTACTGTTGCAGAGATGGGTATGTTAGATATATTTTTGATGGTAGGATTTACTTTTTGAATGGTGGTGATGAGAACGTGGTTTGTGGTGTCAGGATGAGTGAGTAAGAGTGGATGTGTTTGCGACGGCAGTTTGTAAAGGTGCGCATTTTTTTAATTATGCGGATATTTTTTGTGGAGATTATGGTACAGTGTGGATCAGAAAATGTATCTTTCCCCCCACTGTACTGTGGCCTCAGAGTAGGTATATTTAACTTGCAGGGGGTGTGGGGGTGGCCCCCCACATGGGGGTAAAGGGGGTCTTTCCCTCTGCATAAATGTTTGCAACAGTATATGTTTAATGTTTATTTGTATTTGGAGGGAGTGGACTGTCACTTTTTTATTAGGAATTTCGATGTTCTGGGATTTGAGATTTTAAGGGTCATTGTTATGAGTGTTCAGTATTGTGCATGTTTGAAGTTGTGGTCTCGAGATTTTCATGCTTGGTCTTCTGGTTACTAGATTCATATATAGATAGTTAAGTAGATAGAAAGATATATATATATATGTATATATATCTATATATCTATCTATATATATATATATATATATATATATATATATATGTATATACCTGGGTTCATTTATTTATTTACTGAGATAGTCTGAGTCTGACTGGGCAAGAGCCCATTTTCAGTGGAGGCCTAGGGAGAAAAGCTGAAGCGACAATTACAAAAACATTTTCGTAAGGAGAAGAAAAAAGACACACATCATCAGTGAACATTCAGTCACAGTGATACAGAGTTTTACAGGTTGCACATAATAATAACTTAATATCACAAAAAGAACATAATCTATAAGGTACCAATAAGAACACAATACATGATTCAGTCTGCAGAGGTCTAAGTAATATAAGCAGACAGGGGGAAATTTCAAAGTGAAGATATTTAACTAGAGTGGTTGTCATTATAGAGAGGATATCTGGGGACACGATGTGGGAGAGGGGGATAGTAGAGGAATAGGGAAGATGAGGGTGGAAGAATATTAGGACATAGGTAGAGAAGTGAAGGAATTGTAGGCAAAGAGGTGAGGGGACATAGCGAGTTAGTATATACTAGATGGAGTGTAGTAACTGAAGAGAAGTTAGAAGAATAATATGAGATGAATTGAGATGAATACTGGGGAAAGAAAGAAGGTAAGAGTATTAAGAAAGTAAGAGTAATAAGGACATAAGTTTGGAGACAGATATGAAGGACATGGATGGGTGTAAAGAAAGCAAAGTTGCACGACAATGGAAAGGGATTGGCCAGGACTGATACATGTACAGATCCAACTGTTACTAAGGACATATTTTAGGAGTTTTTTAAAGAGACATGTCAGCAGTGGTTATGATGTCCTAATGGATACTATTCTATATTTTGGAGATGTAGTTAGAGTAGAGAGATTTGCCAGCTTTATTGTTGCTTTTAGAGACCTGTAGTAGTGATTTATGAGATGATCAGAATAGTTGAGTGTCAGTGCTAGGTTGAAGCATTGGTTGAAGGGTGGGGGTTTTATCAGGTTAGTGTAGTAGTCTGTGAGCAGAGATGAGTGAGAGTTAAGTGATAGGGTAGTTCTAGCCAGTTCAGTTGATGTAAAGCAGAGCAGTGGTGAGACCTATGTGGACAGCTGGTAGTGAATTTTGCTATTTTATTGTAGCAGGTTTTTAGCTTAGCTAGATCAGTTTTACAAAGGTTTCTGAACATATGAGAGTCAAATAGTAGTGTGGAGAGAAGATGAATTCTGGCTATATCCTGTCTGTTGTTTTTAGTAAGGAAAGGCTTGATTCTATACAGTAAACCCAATTTAATGTAAGTCTTTTGATGGATTGTGATAGGTGTAAGTTGAATTTGAAATCATTATTGATTAGTACACCTAATAATTTTTGGGGGGTTACGACAGATATTATGGCATTATTGGAGGAGTGTATTTGGAATGTAGTTGGGGATCACGTGATTTAATGGGGTGAAAGACCATCAATTTAGTCTTGAAAGGGTTTAGAATTAGTTGTGAATCAGATAGCTAAGATTCAACTGGTTTGACGGACAAGTTGTTTTAGGGAAGATGCAGTGCAGATAAGTGTTGAGTCATTTGCTTATTGAATGAAGGAGGCAAGGGGAGTAGAAGTGAACAGTCAGTTGGTGAAAATACTAAAGAGTAAATGACATTGACTAGAACCTTGGTGACCCCCTATGTAGACAGGAAGTAGGGATGAGAGTTCCTACTGCCATTAACAGCTTGCTGTCAGCCAGTTAAGTAGATATTGAACCAGTCTAGAGAAGAGGGGCTAATATTTAGAGTGGAAAGTTTATCGAGTAGTTTCTGGTGGGAGACAGTATCAAAGGCTTTAGAGAAATCAAAGATGATGGAAGAAACAAGTTTCCCGTGGTTTCTATGTTTTTTAAAGTAATGTTATGTTAATATATGGCACAGTCCACATTGTCACAAATTATATCCATGCCATTAATGTGAAACATCTATGTATGTAGTCCATGCATCAGCAGAACAGGTGGCACACAAGCATCTGGTGTAACACCATGATTGGTGTTCCGCACCATTAGACAGTCATTTATATTTCACAAAAGGAATCCATATGTTTGGCCAATAAGCTGTGTGACAGCTCAGTGTGACAAAGGTGGTACACTTCAGTTACACATCTCTGAAACATTGTACCCAGTTATTGGAATAATGAAGTCTGGGAACTATGAAGGTATTATGGCCTCTGATTTGGATGTTGTTCACATACCCAGTACTTGTGTTATATTCAAGGGAATAGTCACTACTATGACCACATGCTGGTGGATGTTCCGCTTACCATGTATCCCCAGACAAGGGTCACATACCTATTGGTCTGATGATAGGGTGTGATGTCAACATTATACTTGGGTTGTTTGTCTGTGTACATGACTTAACAATTCCCCCATGTTTTCTTGTCATTGCAGGTATTGTGATGGCTGTAGCAGCAATATTTGATATGTGTTTATACTGCCTGTATTATACTAATATTACAGCTGGTATCAATGATTGCCCACAAACTGTAGGCCTTCAGCCAATTGTTTGGACCCATGATGTGAATGTCATCTGTGATGTCCATCATTTAAATAATGGAGATGAAAGGGCCTAGCAGACAGCCCTGATGTACAGACCTGATCACTGGACCTGAGATATTGCTCACTTCACACATTTCAACATTGTGAGATACCACTTATGTGATACAGTGGTCAACCCACTTGGTGATATAGATGAATATGGCCACATATGATAATGTGGAATGAATACCTCAGTGTAGATTTGTGTCAAATGCCTTTGTGATGATGTGAGGTATTGCTAGCTACGTCAGGAGAAGTAGGGCAGTGGATGAGTGACATATACCAGCATAGCTAACTGTAATTTTGTAAAGAATTATATGTCATTTGTACAACAAACTATGTTCAGATGCTTTTGTTAAAAAATGTATTTGTATATTCGTAAAGTTGCTTGTGTTAAAAATGTACCAACAGTGGGCCCTGACTGTATTGAACCGAATTATCTATATAAATTAACAGAGGATACTAGAAGAGAAGAGGTTAAGCTCAGCTCCAGCTAACTTTAAAAATAGTAAGAAATTAAATTACTTAAGGTAGGCCATAAAGATTGTATGTTACAGTACTGATTGCAGCCAGAGACAAAATGTCTGGAAAAACAAGTACTAGGAAGCCTTCTGTGTTGTCTTTAGCAGTGAAATAATTGCTACTTTGGAAGGATAGAAGTTTGAAATTGTTTTATGACTTCTAGAAGCTGCATCAGATCTTAGCAAGCTCTATGTGTGTGCATTATTGATATATATGTGCTAAATCCTATCAGTTTCTGTCAATGGGGGTAGCATGGGTAGATGTCGGATTACTAAATGATAAAGCAAAATCCCAAAAAGGGAAGGCATCACTGATCAGTATTAGCAAAAAACTACGGGCACACATAAAATTGTCTAAGGCCAGCTGCGAGAGAAAAATTGCACAGGACACTAAGGATAATCACAAGGCTTTCTTTAGTTATGTTAGGAACCTGGGTGGGAATTCCCAGATATGCTCAGAATTAGTCCAAAATGACAAAAAATACACCGAACCCACAGACATTGCCAACATCCTAGCTGACAGGTTCAGCGCAAACTTCTCCCCCCCCTCCCCACCAAAAGGGCAAATATCTATCCCAGCAGAGTGCTGCCCCCCTGACATCTCAGATGCTCAGGTAAGAGCCGCCCTCTCCAAAGCAAAACACACAGCATCAATGGGACCAGATGGTGTCCCAGGCTGCGTCCTACATGAACTCAAAGAAGAGCTAAACCCAAACATAAAACTACTGTTCAATCTCAGCCTTACTACAGGATATGTGCCCAAAGAGTGGCGTACAGCAACAGTGGTCCCTCTCCATAAAGGTGGTGCCTCAACGGATCCTGGAAACTATCGCCCCATAAGCCTGACTAGCTTGGTCTGCAAAGCTATGGAAAGGATCATCATGGACCTCATAAATAAAGATATTGTGGACCTACAAACACTGGATCCTACCCAGTTCGGCTTTGTTAAGGGCAGATCCTGCCTCTTAAACCTGGTTGATTTCTTTGAAACAGTCACCAAGGCCATTGACGAGGTGAAGGTGGTCCACACAGCCTACCTGGACCTCGCAAAAGCCTTTGATACAATACCCCACTCGGGCATTATAGATAAGCTCACCAGCTTAAATATAAACCCCTGTGTCACTAGATGGATTGCAAACTGGCTCAAGGACAGAACCCACATGGTTAGAATTGCTGGAGCCATGTCAGACTCCAAACCAGTTACAAGTGGTGTCCCACAAGGCTCAGTCCTGGGACCTCTCTTGTTCGGTATATATTTCTCGGAGGTACAGGCCAACACGGAAGGACTGTGGCTGACCAAGTTCACAGATGACTGCAAACTGGGTGCCATAATCGACTCTCCAGCCGACACAAGCATCCTCCAAAAGGGCCTCATAGAAACAGACAACTTGTGCCAGAGCCATGGCCTCAAGCTAAATGCCAAAAAGTGTATAGTCATCCCTTTGGCAAAACAAAGTGCCCACAAATTACCACATAGGTGGAAATCCATTAAGTACAGAAGAAGTAATTAGGGACCTGGGGACCCAAGTTGATAGCAATCTCTCATTTGACAACCATGTGGCCAAAGTGGTTAGAAAAACATTTTATATAGCCCACCTAATCATGAAGGGATTCACATCTAGATCAGGGAGGTCATCGTGCCTCTTTACTCATCCCTCATCAGGCCAATAATTGAGTACAATGCCCCTTTTGGGATGTACCTTACCAGACACCTGCAGCAACTGGAAAGACCCCAAAAGTACCTCACCAAGAGGATCAAAGGGCTCAAACAGATGCCATATGCTGCCCGGTTAAAGAAACTCCAGCTCTACTCAGTGGCATACCGCCTGTTCAGAGGAGATCTGTGCCTGACGTATAAAGCCATGTCCAACCCGGAATTAATGGACATGCTGCACCTCAGAAAATCCAAATCCCATCGAGCTATGCGCTCGAGAGACTTGAACCTCAGCACTGAAATAAATAGGACATTCTGGAGGGACAGATTCATAACCCAGAGTCTCCCTTCACTCTGGAATAAAATCCCAGTCCAGGTTAGGCAGAGTCCCTCATTGACTCTCTTCAAGAGGAATCTTGATGAGTGGATGGGAGATCGTAGGTTTACCCCGGGTATCACTTCTGTGTCACTGTTAGATAGAGGCACAGTATACTAACCTCGAAAAAGGACATAGCAAAATAAATTTAAAATGGGTGGCGAAAGCCAAACACATTCTGGCTAGGCTTATAAATGCCCTAGGGCAGATAGCCTAGTATGAACCTATGAACCTATGAACCTATGAACCAGATTTATGTGATATCATTCTGTAATTTGGGATAAATACTATGCTTTAATACCAGATGATAGAGAAGTATCAGGGCACTCTGTATTTGAAACCTGAAATAGGAGGACCTCTCACCTACTTCAACTTGTCTTGATCTAGTAAGTGACGAGTGAATAGTAATTCTTTAGATGAGTCAGGAAAATATACTGAGATTAGTTAAGTACTGCATTTCTGTGTCTGTGTGAATCCATTCAGCTGTGTTATTTTAATAGTTCCTTTGATTGAAACTCTGGTATTTATTGTAAGTAGATATTTAGTATTTTCATGTCATGTTATTATTTATTAGTAAATATACTTTGACTTTTCATTGTGGCTGGTCCTTTAGAGAATATGTTAACCTGTGAGAGTACTCATATTTATTTTGTGACTCTGTGGCCACTCTTGGAAGCCTTACTCCATTGGTCAAACATTATAATTTGTATTAATATTAACTTCACTCAGTATAATTGGGTACCCTTGTAAGATCCCTAGAGTAGTGAGCTTTGGAGAGTCTGGTGGCAGTGTAACTACCTTGTAGTCTGGGAAGAAGGGGTATAGTTAGTAAATCTGTGCCAGCTTTTCCCAGGTATGCATGCGTGTGAAACTCAAATCTAAAAGAATGTGTGTGCAAACTGCTTGGAGCAGGGACACAAAGCACTGGTTTCACAGAGAGGGTGCTGGAGAACTTGGCTTGGACACTTGCCTGAGGGCTCAACTCTATAGCTATGCCAATGGGGACTATTATTGGAGATCTGGAGAAAAAGAGAAATCCATACCCTGGACTGAGTGTGTTCCCTGTGGGCTGTTAAGGGAAATTGCACTAGATGCAGACAGCAGGATCTGGAAATAGTGTGTATATCTTTTTTTGTCCAAAGTGAACATCCTTCTCGAGTGACAGTGGTGAGGATTCAGGCTCCTTGGTTACTGGCCCAGAGAGGGGATGTCACAGCCTTGACCTGGTCAAGTTCCACAGGTCGATACTATCATCATCACACATGCCCTCAATGACTTCTCTGAGGACATCTATCAACTGCAACAGACATTATTTAGCATTAACGACTCACACAGGTCTGTTGCACACAGCTGGAATATTACTACTGTCCATTTAGAAGAGGTCTGTGATGACATGTTGGTCTACATCACATTTGTGGAGAGTCAGGCTGTCTGTATCCATGCATGCATCAGGTGCAATCCCCCAACTCAGATGGGTGCATATTGTATATCTTTCTACAAGACCATATCCTGTGTGGAGGGTGTGAAGTGCAGACTCAACCATAACAAGAAGGTGTAGGTTGTGAGTCATACCATAGGCAATATGTGATGTTATCACAGCCAAGTGATTCTGTGTAATAGGCTTGGATTAAAGCAATGCAGTGCATACTGCCTATCATGATCTGGCCTCGAGTTTTAACACAATCCACTGTGCAGGTATCATTGAGAAACTCTCCCAGCTCAGGATTAATCCCTACTTCACTAGATGGATAACCAGTTGATTTACTGAGAGAATACATACTGTGAAAGTTGTTGAATCAACCTGTACCAGTAGAGCTGTCACCACTGGCAAGCCACAGGGACTTGTGCTTGGCCCTTCACTGTTTGGGCTTTATTTCTCAATAGTTCAGGCTATAGTATAATGCCTTTGGCTTACCAGATTTGCTGATTCTTGCATATTCGGTGCAATCATTGAGTCCACCAATAATGATAACATAGTACATGCGGAGGTAACACAGACAAATGATCAGTGACAAAGGCACACAATCTACAAATTAAGGCAGAAATGTGTCTTTTTATGTTGTCCATCTGAAAAGTGGAATTCCATGTTAATTTTAGCATTGACAGCAATCCTGCTATCCTGAAACCAAGTGATGTAGTCATGTAGGTAGCAATCTGAACTTAGACCACCAAGTGTCCACACTGGTATTGAAAACCTTTTTTGTGCACATTAAAAGTCATGCCATCAGATTCAGATCTTAGGATTGTTTGACAGCACTGTACTCAAACTTCATCAGAACACTAACAGAGTATAATGCTCTCTTTTGGATGTACCTCACCAGGCACATGCAGCAGCAGCTGAAGAGTCCACATGGCTTCCTCATCAAAAAATCACAGACCTACAAAATGTGCCATAATGTATGTGGATAGATGAAAAGCCATGTCACTGTAATCTGTTTCACATTGGGTGAGGTGACATCTGCTGGCCTCCAGGCCAGTCTCTGACCTTTCCCTAGTGGAAGTACTCCATATCCACAAATATGATATAGCTGATGACATCAGCAATGTCTGCTGAGGAAAATATGCTAATAACATTGTCCTACATGTTGGTGGAAAATGCTCTCTGTAATGTCAAGCAAGGGCACATTCAAACACACATGCAGTTGACTGCAGTTAGAATAGAACCCCTACCTATCTAAGGACACAGACTACAAAAGACAGTACTTTATGCATGCACCATGGCACAAATCTGACTTAGTGTGTCTCAGAAAACACTTTATAGCTGATGACATCAACAGAGTATGTTGAGCATAATATAGTAATAACTGTGTCCCACATGCTGGTGTAAAATGCTCTCTGTAATGTCAAGCAAGAGCGTGCACACACACACACACACACACACACACACACACACACACACACACACACACACACACACACACACACACACACACACACACACACACACACACACACACACACACACACTATCTCTTGATTTCAGTGAGAATAGAACCCCCTACCAATCTAAGTTTACAGAGCACAGAACTCACTGCTTTATGCAAGTGCACAGCACAAGTCTGACTTGGAGTTTTTCAGACAACACTTTATAGCAGATGACATCAACAATGTGTGCTGAGGAAAATATGGTAATAACAGTGCCCCACATGCTGGTTTAAATTGCTTTCTGTAATGTCAACAAAGAGCACAAACACACACATCCAGTTGACAGCAGTGAGAATAGAACCTCCACGTATTTAAGTACACAGACTAAAAAACACAGTATTTTATACAAGCAGCATGGCACAAGTTTTCTTTTTATATGAGTGCCGGTCAACTTATAGTAGATGACAGCAGGCCATGTGGGAGAGAAGAGGTTGGGAGGCTTGCAAGAAATGGATGTGTAGGCATGTGCAAGTATCAAAATACTGTCAATCCATGGCATTGGAGCAGTAACTGTAGGGTACACACTTTTGCTCTTCAGTCTAGGCACACACACACACACACACACACACACACACACACACACACACACACACACACACACACACACACACACAAGTTGAGTGTAGTGCAAAAAAAAACATTTGCCTAAGTACACAGACTACAGAACACAGTACTTTAAGCAAACCCCATGGTATAAGTCTGATTTTTGTAAGAGTGATGGTCAACTTATATCAGATGACATCAGCAGGCCATGTGAGAGACAAGATGTTGGGAGGCCTGCATCAGTTCATAGCTTCATGGTTTCATAGGAGGCTACTAACCTAATGGCCCTAAAGTGTTTACAAGCCTAGCTGTGTAAAAACACAGTTATTCTTATTGAGCATAGTTAGATGTTTACTCTTAGCAAAGCAATTTTGTGAGCAGCACCAACAAACCCTTTCCACGAGAGACACAGGTCCCACCCCAGAGGTGACTTTACAATCACACAAAAAAATGTCAAGATTGTGCTTGAACAGGACCATTGAACAACACTGCTTCACACATAGTGGGAGCTTATTACACAGGAGTGTCAGTTGATGGGGGTTATAACTGTGACCCAGCATGTTCTGTTTATGTCACAGCTTAGGTTGAGAACCCTGGAGCAAGTTATTTTTGTCCCATTTGATTTGCAGATGTCCATCATTTCCTGTAGGGCAGGGTTTGAGTCCACTCTGCAGACCAGGCATAGGTCACCTCTCAGCAGCCTGCATGATACTGAGTACAGTGACAGGTCTTTCAGTCTTTCAATGTATGTCATGTTTGGAAGCCCTGGATTCTACCAGTCAAAAACCTCTGTGTTTCCTTCAATTGCTGCAGGTGTCTAGTGAGGTAAAGACAGAAGGGAGCATTGTACTCAATTACTTATCTGATAAGGGTAGGGCACAGCAGAGCTATGACTTCCCTGGTCTTGGATGTGATGTCCATATGTATGAGGTGAGCAATGCAGAATATGTGTCTCACCGCTATGGACACATAGTAATAGAAATGTAGATTGCTATCAGCATGTGTTCCTAAGTCTGACAGCACTGTGTTTCAGCTTAGGGGGTGCTATGTATATCATAATTAGCAAGGGTCCTTCATTGCCAAAGGGGACAATGAGGCATAGCTTGATTTAAGGTTCAGTTCTTGAGTTTAGCACCAATCATTTGTCTGTGTCAGCCCCTTTTTGTAATACGTTACCATCACTGGGGGACAATATATGTATACATCCAGTTCACAATCATCTGCAAACTTGTTAAACCACAGGCAATCTACTGTTGCCTGCACTTCAGGGAAGTAGTTTCCAAACATTTGAGGGACTAGCACAGACCCGTGTGGTATTTCACTGGTAAGTAGACTAGTGGTGGAGGTGCAGTCCCCAACTTTGAGACTGTGTTCTGTCAGTGAGCCAGTTGACTATCCCTCTAGTACTATATGGTTTAATATACAGATGGGAGATCTTCACTATGAGACATGAATGAGGGATAGTGTCAAAGGCCTTGGATAACTCAACATAGGTGGTATGTCCTTTTATCCCTTATCCAGGTCTTTGGCGTTAGTATCAAAGAAGTCCACAAGGTTCAATAAGCAAGATCTACACTTGACAAAGAAGACTGCATCAGGTCAAGTATGTTGAAGGTCACCTATGTCCCTGTGGAAAAGGTCCATGCTGATTCCTTCCCTAGCATTACAGAGAAGGCTTTTAAGGTGTATGGGTCAATAGCTGTAGTTCAGCATGTTACCAGATTGATGTGCATTGCATATCACATATCATTTGATATTACTTTCTGTAGTGAAGGTGATATATGTGTGGAAAAGGTACTAAGACACCAGGGTTGCAGTGCATGGAGAGTAGCAACACATGGCTGTATTGTAAACATCTGACATATTATTTGATAGGGCCTTCTGTTTGTAATGTTTACATGTGTAATTTGATGTCATAGAGAGGAAATGGATATTAAACAGCAGTAATACATAATATTTAATTTTCCATAACATGGTGAGCAGCAGGTTTGCATGATGGTTGGCAAAGTGTATAGGCATGCAAGATGCACATGTTTGCACATAGCTAAGCAGTGTGCAAACATGAGCTGTAGTGTTAAAGTCTGACAATTAGTACTGAGTCTATTCAACACATCTGCTTATTAACTGACTCTGTGGCAGCATGTGTTAATGCATTGATGCATTCAATTTATTGGCCCTGGTGGTACTAGTTTTGAATCCAAATCTATCTTCTTCTTCTGGCTTTTCCTGGTTAGGGGTCACCACAGCAGATCATCTGTCTGCTCATGATTGGCAGTGGAGTTTTATGGTGTTGAGTTGCCAGCCTGGCGCCCAACCTTCCACAGAAGGCACACACATGCACACACTCACACCTAGAGCCAGTTTAGAGTGTCCAATCCACCTACTGCATGTCTTTGGGATGTGGGAGGAAACCAGAGCACCTGGAGGAAATCCATGCAACCACAGGGAGGACATGCAGACTCCACACAGAAGGCACCCCAGCCAAGAATCGAACCGGAGAACCTCTTGCTGTGAGGTGACAATGCTAACCGCTGCACCACCATGGCTGCCCAAATCCAAGTCTATCTAATACTTTTAAATACTTTTATTTAAACATTGATAATGCAAAGATGTTAATTTTTTATAGTACATGTGCTGTTGTGTGTTAGCCTAGTGCAGTTGGGTTAAGCAGCATTGAGCAGAGGTAACTGCATCATTTTGCTGCCGCTCACCATTGTTGCATGTTGCTGTGTGATGCGCACCTTCACGAAAGCATGGATCCCAAAAAGTGAAGGACTCCATTGCTCTCGCAGTAACTTATGCATGTTGTGTGTGATCTTATTTTTTGACCATATTAAAGTGGTAAGAATGGGGTAGTCAGGAAAGTGATGAAATGAGGACCATGCAGGAGGAAGACCAAAAGGAATGCAGGACAGGAATGAGCAGGAGGGAGGTAGGAAAGAACTCTAGCTATACATTTCTTTAACAGTATAAACTGAAAATACGTGCAGAAGATTAACTGAATTTGGAAAGTCACCTTTAGGGAGAGGGGTGACCACAATGTAATCCTGGTGTATAGACAATTGGAATAAATCAAGTGTGTTAAGAAGACAGGTGGGAAATTGAGAGCTATGTATGGGATGATTTTTTTGTGGGACTGGGACAGGTGTCCATTTATTTTTTGAGAGCAAGGGGAATGTTGGGGAAGGGATGTAAGTAGGGCTGGGTCAAGTAAGATGGGTAGGTGAGGAAGCAATTGCAGCCAAAGAAGACAAACAAGATAACAGACAGGGATGGTAAGGCTGATGGACACCATGATTAGGGGGAGGATGGGGACAACCCAAGCTCACAGCCATCAACCTTGGAGACAGTGAGAATCAAGCCATCATCCACTGGACTGTCATCACTGTCACATTACTCCACAAGAGGCTGGAGTCCTTGATGTTTCCTCCTCCTTCTCCTTTGAAACATGAGGGAGAGCAGCCTCTCCATCCAGGGAATGTGTGCACCAATGGTGCAGCACACCACCCTATGCACCATCCCTGATAACTCACTGGGCATGAAGAAATCACCACCTCTTTCATTGCTCCTATGGGCTACTTCTGGATCAGCCTCTGGGGCAGGACTACCTGAGGGTGCAGGTAGTGCAGAGGTAGCAGATGCTAGGTTGACTACCAGACATGCTGGGCATTGGTGCTGCAGCTGGTGGAGTGGTGGCAGGCTGATTGAATATGGCTGGCCTACCTCACTGTGTTGATGCAGTGCACATGGATGACATGAAAACAATCTGATGACACATAACAAAATAAAAAAAAAAAAATAAAAATAAAAATAAAAAAAAATATTTTAACAATAATATAAGATAAAATAAATTGTTTATAAAAAAAGTAAAAATAAAATAAAAATTAAATACGTTTTATACATAAAAGAAAAGAAAAAAGAAAAGAAAAGAAGAAAAGAGACATAAGGGTTTGGGTGAGAGAGAAAAGAGAGAAAATCAGTACCATCATATGTAACATTCAATGCATTAATACAATTAAACAATTGTATTATCTTAAGTTTTACATTTAATTATACCTCCTAACAGATGCACACTATACTACAAATTGCTGCAAATAATCCTTGAAATGTGCCTATATCGTACACTTGTGTGTTTCAATTATACAGATTACAGTTTACAGCAGGACATTTATGCCACTACTATAGAGATTTTAATTTAATGTAAATATTATTCAAGAAATAACAGTATGGTATAGCTATGAATTCTGCTATTTGAACCCATAACCTCTGACTAAAATTTAATATTGGACTCTTGCAATTTGTTTGTGCTACAGACTAATAGATGCATACTTGCTTTTACAGTTGGGATATGCATGCTCAATTTGATGCAACTGTATACAATACCAAAAAAAGCTATCTTTCACGTTTAATACTTCAATAACACTTATCTTCTGCTGCATATATTCCACTTGTGTCCCTCACTCTCCAATCTAGCCTGTGGGCCCAGACATTAAAATCACAATCACTGGCAGCTGGGAAAAAAACAGAACACAACAGAAGACCATTATGCATACCAGTCTTGCCTATATTTAGATTTTATGTTTTACAAGTACTCTCTGTAGTTGATAGTTACACACGTAGGGGATATCCTCAATACTATTTTCCAACAAGCAACAGTTGAGAGTATCCCTCTTCTTCCTCTGTAGGTCATTAAAATAAGGCCTATATTGTCTCCAGTGCACAGGATACCAGTGGCACTGGATACAACCTGGGCTAAAGTATTTCACACCTCAGACTTGTACTGGAAGCCAGAATAGTCCTCCTGCAGAAGGCTTTAGCTGTGGTGCTTTACTAGTAGTCCAATAAATATCCTGGCCTCTTGGACACAGCACCTCTGTGCCTGAAACCTGACACCTTTCTCACTAATGCCAGCCATTTCTGTCAGCAGATCTAGAGCAATGGAGACTGATGCTTTCCTGCCAATTCCAGTAATCACATTTACTGGAGTGTGCACACCCCAGCAATGTGCTTGCGGGATGATAAGCGGAGAGCAGCAGTGCCAGGTAGTGTGGAATGAAATAACTGCAACTGAAGATTAATCTGATAAGACAATAGTAGTGTCTCATTACTCATACATATAATGAAGATCAGCTCCAATATCTAAAGTGTTATAACTAAGACAGTAAAAGTGTATGGAATATCTTCTATTAGAACCCTGGACCATGTATATGGCAGTCTTACACTTATACCTGTTGCCATAAGAAAGATGAAATAACACTTATTCATGTTTCAGCTCATTGCTGTCACCCACAATGTTACAACAGTAAGAAAAAGGTTGCATACCCTGTGCTAGAACCTAAGACCATCTGTACTCCAGCCCTACTCTTACACCTGTTTCCACGGGACCAGTTACATAACATTCCATAATTTAATAATCATTCTTAAGGTCTCTCTGTTAAACACCATGTAACACCCCCTAGCAGGTTTGTGCGGTGCCTAGTAGAATTACTTAAATGTATCTGGTTTCTATTTTTGGTTGTCTTTGTCCTGTCTGTTTCCTGGGTTGTCCAGTTGTCCAGCTTGCACATTGATACACTTCATGCAAATAAAATAAGTACAGCCAAACTTGCCATTCATTTCCTCCATTTCCATGATTGTGCTATGAGCACTGGCCAAAAAACAAACAAACAAACCAACAAACAAACAGAAAAAAAGATAATTAAAAAAAGAAAGAAAAGGATGAAAAAAGGAAAAGTAGTTGAATGAGGAAAACAATCTATGACATAAACCCTAGAAAATGATGGTACACATGAGATATGTCTACCTAGATCTGGATTTGAAATCTCACGCCAATGAACCTTCCAAACACAGGTTGTGTGCCTTATCCCCCTTTGCCACACAAACAGTTTTGCAACAAGGAACTGAATTATTCTGTGCACAACTAAATATAGCATCATCTACAGTAATATGAAACCATACAACTATTATTAGTACATTTATTAATTTTGGATATAGTGAACTCACTGATCATACAACCTGTTATGATTATTGCTTGCAAATATACAGCTCTATCTTACCTCTCTGTGTTTGTTGGTCATTCTTCAGTTATCCGACCAGTGTTCTGAGAAATGTTGTCTGTAAGACATTCTATATCAGTGGCCTTAAAATGTCTGAGAATATTAACTGGAAATAATAGCATATGCAGTTGCCAACAAATGAAGGACAGGTTGGATGTTAAGGAACACAACATGTGAATTGTGTGCTGCTTACTTACATTTACATCCTTACACAAAAAACAGGCAACCTTGTATCCGGGAAGCTGACTTTAACCCAGAGAAAGCCAAAAACCAAAATTTCTCCTAGATATCTGTAGAATTTAAATTGTATTGAGTAATAAAACTCAAAGAAAAATTCCTCCGCTGTTCTGGGCAAACAGTAGGAACATTTTGGTCAACAATTTCATTATCTGTCCTAACCTGAACAGGGTTAAGTTGGTCAAGCAAGGGTTTATAAAAACCTTTTACACGTTTAGAATCAACTTCAAAAATAAGATCATTTAAAAGAGGTAAAGGATATCCACGATTTACAAATAAATCTTTTAAAAACTGACACTCAGCTCTGAAATCGCTTAGTGTACTGCACATCCTTCCTGCACGTACAAGCTGGCCCTTAACTATAGACTTTTTTTGTTTAGGTGGATGTAGGCTAGTGTAGTGCAGGAAGGAGTTGCAGTAAGTCGGCTTTCTGAAAATCCTAGAAAAATAAACCCCTCCATTAAAATCCTTTGCTAGTCTTACATCAAGGTATTCGGTTTCAGTTGTAGAAAAACAATAAGTAAATTTTAAACACTGTGTAGTGCTATTTAAAAAGTCGACAAAAGTTTTTGCCTCATCTTCATTGCCCTTAAAAAGAATAAATATATCATCCAAGAATCTGGTGTAATATTTAACGTTTTGCATTAAAGTTTCATTGGATAATATAAAATGCTTTTCCCAAAAAGCTACAAATAAATTAGCCACGCTCACCCCACAGGGCGAGCCCATGGCTATTCCACATTTTTGCAAGAAAAATTACTTTTTGAACAAATGTGTGAAATAGACATCAGATACCTTTTTGCTACACATAAAATTAGTACTAGTTTGGAGAGCATGAATATTTCTGCTGAGCAACGTCAATGGTTGAACAATCTTAGTTCCCTATCTGTCAGGTTTTTAAAGCCTGACAAAGGGGGTGGTTTAGTGGTCTTTGATGACTACCAATATAAGGAGAAAATGTTTCAGATACTTTTTTCAGAGGCTTATGAAGCTTCCTCCCTTAATGAGATTAACACAGTTCATGGTCGTATCCGCGGTTATTTCCGTGACCTTTTTCTTGCAGGCAAAATTGATTTGGATATGTATAATTATATTGATATTATTTCACCAAAGTTGCCTGTAATGTTCGGAATACCGAAGATACACAAAGACCAAAATAACCCCCCCATGAGGGCACTAATAGATGGTAGGTCTTCTATGACCTACCCTTGCTCAAAATTGATTGATAACATTTTGCAAAAATATGTAAATATTACCTTATGTGTGTGTGTGTGTGTGTGTGTGTGTGTGTGTGTGTGTGTTTTTATTTCTTCTTTCTTTCTTTCTTTATTTTACATTTGTTGACTGGGATAGTCCGACTGGATACATGTCCATTTTCAGTGGAGGCCCAGGGAGAAAAGCTCCGAGGTACACATAAAATACATTGCATAATACATAAAACATAAAATGTAAGATAAACATACAAATAGAACATAAAAAACATTATTCAAAGAATAATTCAGAATAACAATTGATGCGTTTAGTAATCAACAGTTTTACATATGATGAGGACCTAGAAGCCTCAGGGTAGTTGAGAAACACTGAACTAATTCCTTTGCAATAGTAGTGAATGTGTTAGTCAGGTTTAGAACATGGGCAAGACCAATGTAATTTAAAGTACTGTTTTAGACTATTTTTGAATTGACTTATGGAGGTTTCTAGAGTAATATTTGCTGGAAGGGAATTCCAAATTTTACCATCATAGTTAGCAAACAGAGAGGCACTGGCTGAGTTATAAGCTTTGATAGTTCGGACAATCAGTTTGTTTGATGATCTAAGTGCACTGGGGTTGCTGTAGGGGTAAATTATGGGTTTGAGTGCTGGTGCTTTATCAGGTTGGTTTAATAATTTAAATGCAACAATCAGCTGGTTAAACTGGAGTATGGAAGGTAGTTCTAACCACCCTAGTGATTTTAGGTTAGTACAGTGATGTCTCTTGTAGGACATGCCAGTGGCAAATCTGGCAATGTGATTATAGCAAGTTGATAATTTACTGAGTTCAGTTTTCCCTAGGTTAGTCAATAGAGGGGAAGCATAGAGTAAGGTCACGAGTAAGTAGGAGCGGGCAATGGCAGTTCAAGCAGGTGGGGTAGGGAAAGGCTCGATCTTGTATAGTGACCCTAGTTTTTTGTTAATGATTTTGATAGTTTTGTTAATATGTATATCAAATTTAAGGTTATTGTCTATAATGACTCCTAATAGTTTTGTATCGGGGTCTGGAGAGATTGTAGTGTCATTGTTAGAGTATGTAGAAAATGAGAGTGGGTTAGACCTGTTGGTGGGGGAGAAGAGTAGCAATTTAGCTTTTTTAGGATTTAAGATCAGACGATGACCAGACAGCCATTTTTCAACTGTGTTAAAAGTTAACTGTGATTCTGTACATAGATCTGACTAAGAGAAAGCTGAACAAATCAGAGTGGAGTCATCTGCATATTGAATGCAAGTTGCATTTGGGATGACAGTATATAGATCATTAATAAATATAGAAAACAAAAGAGGTCCCATTATGGATCCCTGGGGAACTCCTAGGGTATTAGGTAGAAGGGTAGATAGTTTATTCTGCCATAGAACATCCTGCTGTCTTCCATTCAAATAATATTGGAACCATTGGAGAGCAGTCTTATCTAAGTAGGAAGTTTTTAGGGTCTGGATTAGTAGCTGGTGACTGACCATATCAAACACCTTGGAAAGGTCTAAGAAGAGGGCTGAGGATAATTTCTTATTGTTATGGTTATGGTTTATGGCATTAGAGAAGGCAAGGAGGGCTGAGGTGGTACTATGATGAGGCCTGAAACCATGCTGGGAGTTGGCCAGTAAGTTGTTTTGAATAAGATATTGCATTAACTGCCTGTGGATACATTTTTCCATAATTTTGGCAAGAGGTGACAGTATGGCTATTGGTCAAAAATTAGATAGTTCAGCGGATCTTCCACCTTTATGGAGTAGTATCACATTGGGATATCTTCCAGATGGAGGGGATAGTGGCTTCTGCTTTGGTGTGGTTGACAAGAATGGAAACAGGATATGCTGTAGCATTAAGAGTTTTTTGCAGATACTCAGCTGGGTGACGATCGACAAACAAGGTAGTAGGTTTTAACTTTTTGAGTAGAGCTTGAATAAATGAAGTGGCAACTGATTGGAATCTAAAAGAAAGTTGGGTATTAGGAGTAGGGTGCTTTACATTGGGTGAGCTAGGAGGTGGTTGACTAGCTAGGGATTGGATAGTCTTGGTAAAAAAGTAGTCGAAGATGTTTACAACATCCTCGGGTGATTTATCAGTGGTGGCTACAGGAGATGGGGTGGAGGATTGGCATGGGTGCACTAATTTATTTATACTTGCCCAGAATTTTTGGGGATTGTTATGATTTATCTGTTGTAAATGGCAGTAGTAGTTTTTTTATCAAGTAAGACAGATTTTTTTTGGTTTTGTTTCGTAGCTGTCGATAGCAAATTTGGTATTGGGGAGATTTTGTGGAGCGCCATAAGGTTCAGACTTTATTACTGAGGGTAATTTTAGATCTGGTATCTTTAGTAAGCCATGGTGCAATATTTGATTTTATTCTAATGGAGTGCATGAGAGCATGGAAATCAAGGATTCTGAGAAATTTATTATTAAAATAGGCTACAGCTTTGTCTAGGGGTAATTGTTTTAGGGCTGGCCAGTTACATGCTTTAAGTTCTTCTTGGAATTTGGCAAGGTGAAAGTTCTTCTTAGTTCTTATTGTTCTGAGAATGGGATGATAGGGATTTATGGCTTTAAACTTAATTATACAGGTAAGGAAGTGATCACTCACGTCATCAGGAAGGGTACCTGAAGTATACAGTTGGGGATGGGAATTAATAAGTATCTAGTCTAGTATACCTTCCTTATGAGTAGGTTTACCTATCCTGGTGGAAGTAGGAACAGGTATTCTAGTCAATGTTGCAATCTTCAAGTACAATGGTTTCCTGGGGGTAGGTACTACATAATGAGTTGAGGATACATTTTAGGGTGGATACATTATTTCCTGGAGGGATGTACAGGCAGACAATCCTTATACATTTGTTATTGTTTACTTGAATTTTGGTGGATAGCATTTCTGCATTGTTTGCTTGGGGAGGTTATATGGGGTCAATTGAAACATTAAGATAAGGTTTATAAAGTACAGCTACCGCACCTCCTTTCCTAGTAGTCCTATCTAGCCTAAGAATATTATACCCTGGTGGCAATATTTCAGTATCAGAAGTTGATGGTTTTAGCCAGGTTTCTGTTAGACAGAATATGTCAGGGATGTGGGTGGCTAGGAGGGCATGTAGTTCATGCACCTTATTTAGGCTTCTGATGTTAAGGTGACAGACCAGTAGTGAGTTGAGGGGTCAGTTAATAGTTGTTGTTTTTGTGAAGTGAGCTGTGTGAGGGCTAGTTGTGTTTAGGGTGGATAGGCCAGGGTTAGGATGAATGTCACCATCTATTATTAGGTTATAGTGTAACTTTAGTATAAGTTTCAAAAATGTATCTATAAGTTTATAATAGGGTATGGTTTTAGAGCTGGTATATCTAACATAAGTTGGTTGATAGTTTGTATAGGGAGTGATGTCTACTGCTGGGCTATTTATTAGGTGGTCCTTTAAATTGGAAAATAGTGGGGTGGATGTTTGGTATTTTGGATACTAGAATCCTAGGCAGTACTGATTCTCATAAAATGTGAGGAGATAAGGAAAAAGCATGCAGGAGAACAATGGGAGTAATGCTATTATTTTGGGTGAAGACATGATAGGCTTTAGTGACTATATAACTGAATAGATTGTGACCAGTATATAGGAAGATAATAGAGAAAGGAGTGGCAGGAAGGGGTAGGAGTGTTATGGGAGAGGTAGAGTTGATTGGTTCTAGAAAAGTGGGAGTGGTGATTACTATAAATGTAACACCACTGGGCGTTGGTGGGATTTGGGGGTAGGGTGGGGCGCGGAGCGAGCCCTGTAGGGCGAACGGAGCAGGGCTTAAACCAGACCACAAGGATCTTATGGCCAGAAGGTGAGTAGCAAGGATTTTAAGTAATCTAAAAACGTTTCTGTGCTCTTTTTACAACTTGTTGGAAGGAACACTTATTTTATAGACTAGCCGATGTAATTTTAGCATTCTTACCCCAAAAAATAATGGATACAAGGAATTTTCACTCAATGGCCACTAAAATTCAGCTGTAGTAAGCTACAGAATTTAGCCTAAAGCTACAAAGGTTAGGGGGCCTGAACTGTTAATAAGGGTCACCCATTTAGTGCAGTAGACCCAGTTTGGCATATGTAGTTTTACAGCAGAGTAAATTTATAGAGCTATTAACCTTAGGAAGTTTAAGTAGTGGGACGTTTTAAATCTGTAATTCGGTTTGTCAAGCAGCAGGGCAGCTTCCTTCTGGTGGAACAGGCCTTACAGGATACTTATTACTTTATCCCTCTTTATTAAGTTCTCTCTTTGCTAAGACATTTTTTCAGTACTCACAAGTTAGAGTTTAAGCCACAATCAATGAATAGTTATGTGGTATATGAGATTTTTTATTTGATGTACAGTCTCTAAAAAGACTATGCATAAACTGTGTTGTAAAAGATTATATGATGCTAGTTAATGCCACCTTTAAAGAGAAAAAAAGAATAGGGATAGC
The DNA here is from genome assembly GCF_019279795.1 of Protopterus annectens. NCBI lineage: Eukaryota > Metazoa > Chordata > Ceratodontiformes > Protopteridae > Protopterus > Protopterus annectens. The sequence continues at coordinate 725,816,451 of NC_056746.1, read as the reverse complement.
TATCTTATGGAAAAAAATAAAAAAAAGTCATGCTAAAGATTATTCACTCAAAGAAATACCATAGCAATATTTGCAGTGGTAATGATTCAATATCATCAGCTGTATTACAATGACCAATATGTATTGCATATCATGACTTAGAGCAAAATTTGATAAAATAAATAAAATAAAACCTTTAAAAATATTTGAGAAAGTTTGAAAGTTAACCTAATCTTGAGTTCATCCATCCATCCATCCATCCATCCATCCATCCATCCATCCATCCATCCTCAATCCCCTTTCCCCGTTTTGCACATGGGTTCGGGGTGTTACTTCAACAGTGACAATCATCTCAAGCCAAGGTTTACACTACTGGGTGGCTAGCCCTGCTATAGTAGTACATCCAAACCACTCACTCACACCTACGGCCAAATTAGAGTGTCCAATCCACCTACTGTATGTCTTTGGGATGTGGGAGGAAACCAGAGGACCCAGGGAGATCCTCAAAACCACAGGGAGGACATGCAGCCTCTGGACAGAAGGCACCCCAACCAAGAATCAAACCAGAGAACCTCTTACTGTGAGGTGACAGCACTAACTGCTGCACCACCAGTAGTGACTTTGTGTATTAAACAATGATGATGCTAGCATAGATCCAGGGCTCATAGTTTCAGCTTCTATTGTGTTAAATTGTTGACTTTAAAAAACTTAAATTATTTTTCTGAACCTGATTCTTTATTCTTAACACAAAATTCTTATGTCTTTGAAACAAAAATGTGAATTGATAGCATTTATTTTTCTAATAATTTGCATTCTAAAATTAATACTCCTACAGTAATTTCATTGCCTTTATCTAAAACAATGTTATTAGCTTTAAATGAGTAAAGAAACAGAAAACCAAGAACAACTTCTAGATAAAAAAAAAAAGAATTGATTGAGTTCACAGGTACTTTGTCACATAATCAAACTGAAAAAGACAAATCACATGACACCCTTGATCATCTCACTAACGGGTCTATATTACGTGATCGAATGGTCACATATTCAAACACATAATAGTCGACCCGTAATAATCAAACCACCACAATGTTGAATGGAAAATAAAAAAAAAACACCCAAACAAACCATTTAAATGCTCTACACAGAAGGGCAAGCCCACCTGCATCCCCCACATGGGGGGCTGCACCCCCCACACCCCCCACTACTTAAATATACCAACTCCGAGATCGCACAACAGTGCAGACAATGGAAAACGTCCATTTACGCACTGTAAGGAAATCTCCATTGAACCGTTCGACATTGTGGCGGTTTGATTATTACAGGTCAACTATTACGTGTTCAAATATTTGACCATTCGATCACGTAATATAGACCCCTCACTAACATAGCTATCAGTGTCTGAAATTCATGTGTTTTAGTTGTGCCTTAAAACTATGGTCATAACCATAACTATAAACAAGTTGAGTGGAAGAAAGACTGGAGATTGTCTTTTAATAAATATTGGCTTATTACATTTCACAGCTCAGGATTGGCTGATAGCATCTATCCTAATAAACCAGTAAAACTCCATTTCAGTAGCAAGACTGACATTAATTGTAACTCCATGAATTTAAACAAATAGAATTCCCCTTTTTTAGCAATATTTTTGGCAAGCTCATTCTTTACATTCTTCTTCTGTATATATCCATGGGGTCTATATTAGAAGACCGAAAATTTAAAATTGTGAACGCTCTAAAGAGTGAAAATGCCAGACCTCGAAGAGCTTTTTTTTGAGATCGCAGTACAGTGAAGATTGGAATATTTTCCCTTTCCTCACTGTAGTGCGATCTCAGAGTTGGAATATATATTTAGCTGGTCTATATTAAATCAGTGAATGGTTAAAATAGCGAACGCTGATTTATTGACCCTTAAACAGCGAAACCTGACAATCCCATTCCGCAAAAAAAAAAGTTCAAAACACAAAATAAAGTGAGGAGGCTTCGCTCCCATGCCCCCCTTCTTAAATATACCAACTCTGAGATTGCACCACAGTGGAGGACATGGCAAAGTCCTGAAAATGGCCCAGAGATTTTTTTTCCCTGGGAAAAAAAATCGCTGTTCCATGTCTTCAGGATTGTCAGGTTTCACTCTTAAAGGATCGATAAATCAGCATTTGCTATTTTGAGCATTCACTGATTTAATATAGACCTTATTTAGCGAGATGTGTGGGGGGCACAACCCACACAATAATGATTTTGTGGTCTAATATAGACCCATATCCATGAGCATTGACACCTTCATTTATACTGCCTGTTAGTCTTTCCATTATAGAATGCTGGTACAATGAATATAGGTGGCTATGTTCACTTATGGCCTACATATCTGCATGAGAGATCCTCCCATTTTGACTACGAAAATTAAAGGAACATGGTTATTGTCACTTTGATTTTATACGAATTTACCACATTTTGGGAGCAATTTCAGTCTTATTTCTTTCGGTGCCTTATATGGTCAGTATCAAGTTTATCAGAGGATTAAACTACCCCAGAGATTTATGCTACACCATTCCCTGAAGTTATTTTTCCTAACCTGATAATCAGAGGCCTCTATTTTCAAAGCCCTGTGTGCTACAGAATTCCACCATAATGCTTCTTCTTGTTGCCTTAGCCTAGCTACCAGCAGCTACACTGCCCTATCAGCATATTACTCCTTCTTCATCCCCATGTATTACAGTGCTCACACCTTGTGAGGCACTGTTCATTTTCTAGTCAGTTATCTGCTTTCTAATTCTTCCAGAAGCTGGCTACTTTTGCTTCATAAAATAGTTAAACAAAATATTTATTTGCACTAAAATTAGTTTTATTTTTCCTTATTTGTATCATTATTTTCATTGAAATTCCCCTTATGGCAGTTTTTTCATGCTATGTGTAATTTTATGCATTTACCTAAGGCTATGCTGACTAAACCTGACTTGTGGTGATGTATAGATCTGCACATTAATGTTTTTCTAAGTGTGCTTTTCTACTTCTGACTTTTTCCTCAGCTTTATAGACCACTTTATTTATAGCATATCAGCAAACCACTGAAATTTCAGTCAAACATAAAAAAATGCCAACAAATCTTGTTGATTGAACAATCTGTTATCAAATTTGTTTTAATTTTCACCATGGAAACTTCTGTATATGTTCATGATCAGAAATGTATTACAGGTAAATCTTGCACAAATGTTTGTGAAAAAAGAAATGTCCTACTGAATGTTCTCTGACAGTTTTACATGCTATGCTGTACAATTCCTGTGGGTATAACAGATGTGAAATGCAAAGGCTAATGTACTGTGAAGACACAAAAGGCCATTGTCTGTGAAGAACAAACATCTTAAAAACTGAAAATAAAAACCAACAGACCAAGGACTAATACTGTACATGTCATTTTATGCTTTAACCTTGTCTGAATATTTTACCATGCTTTTTCAAGGTGAAAAGGTAAATGCTTGGCTGTTTCTTTGTAATATTTTTTTTTTATTCTAGCTTTTACATTATGTATTTAACAGTAAAGTAAGAGATGCTATTAACTATATATGTTAAAAAAGGGATTTCTCATCACTAGTACTAAATTATACTGCTAAGATAATTACCAAGATCTAAATCTTCCCTAGCCTCCCATTGATACAGCTATTTGTGGGGTCCTTCCCTCGACAGGTGGCAGCAACTGAAGGAAAACTTCCTGCTCCAGTAGAGAACATGATTTGGAGAAGGTCATGGATTTTATAGCAAGTATTTTACTGTGTTGCAGCAACGATTTTGAAAGACTACTGTATTCCTTCATTTTTATCTTGTTGGGCACTACAGTTTTTCTATCCTGGTGAGGTAAATCCTGTTACTTGACTTCAGATGCATATAACAAATTTGTAAGAAAAGGAAATATTCTCTAAGTCAGTTATATGTTGGTGAGTGTACCTTCTTTCAGCCTACATAGCTCCATCATGCTTGGAAATGTTCAGAGTTGTGTCCTTATATAGCCGCAGCAGGTACTATAGTGTGGATAGTTACAAGGTGACTCTATATGTACTTCAACGACAACTTGGATTGAGATGTAATTAATCTGAAAATCTGTCTTGTCCATAGAGTTAGCTGTGTTGTAGTTCTCCAAGCTTAACTGGACTATTTTTTGATCTGGGAGTAACTACCAAAGGACCTTTGAGTAATAGACAAGAAATGACCCACTATCCCTCTTATTCTCTTAACAGAGGTTAATGTGAAACTGATATATAATGTCACTGATTAGAGATGCCTAGCCTGTATTCTTGACCCTACTTTCTTTCTATCACATGCACAACTGATAAAGTCCTTGCTTTAACTATGTTACAAGATTAGACACCTCTTCTCATCCCCTATTTGTAGGGCTACTGCCAAAATTATTTTACTACCCAAATTGGAATATGGTCTTTTTCTCATTATACATTCAGCCTACAATACTTACAGAATAGAGACTGCTGAGAATAAAGTCTGCAGATTCATTCTATTAGCAGACCCCAATATGCACTATTGCAATTTACTGCAAAATTCCAAATGAATTTTAATATCTCATATGGTCACTTTTCTTTAATGTACTCTAAATTATAATGTTCTAAAGTGCAATTGTAGCACCGCTCCTAGAGTGAAACTACCTTTATAGGACACCCCTTATGAATTCAGAAATATACAAGACAACAATTTCTCTCTGGTGCACCCTCCATTTAAAACTTCTGTAAGTGAGACAGCCCTCTCTAGACTGGGACGTACTGTACATCTCTGAACCACCTGCTTATTGGCATCAAAAACCTAACAACAATTAAGATGTTCTTAAAGAGCATATCCTTACAAAATCTACCTGCAACTGCTACCATGACAATGGTTTGGTAACTTACCACCTTGTATTATGGATAATATAATATATTTTAGAAACTGTTCTCCACCTCACAGTTGTATTTGTGGATTCTTTTTTGCACTTCTGTCAGTGCACTCTGACTGAATCTTTTTAACCTTGATCTTAGATATTATTATTTACTAAATTTTACATTTACTTTTTGTGTAAATGCATTAAAACTCATCAGCCAAGTGAGGTAAAGCCACAACAACACTGGTTTAATGAACACTTTAATTCCAAGCATAAAATTGGAACTTCATCAGACTAAACATCCACTCATCACTTCCTCTTTATAAACTTGTCCAATGCCACCAAGTATGAATTTTTAAAATGATGTTTTTAGACAGGAGGTATCTACAGGCTCTGTTTGATAGTTGCTATGTACAGTTGATGGGTGCTACGCTTACAAAATATCAGTGCTTGATTAGAAATATGTCTAACTTACCCTGTCACAGGAAGGATGAAAAAGATTTTTCTAGAGCCATGGTGTTGGAATACAGTGGTAAAAACATGGATTTTATTTATTTATTTATTTAAATTTGTTGACCAGGAGTGTCCGACTGGACGTAGGTCCATTTTTAGCGGAGGCGCGGGAAGAAAAGCTCCACAGTTAAAATAAACAGACAGTAGTTACACTGAATTACATAGCGATTAGCAATTTAACATAGCAATTACTTACAACATATTTACAGATGAAGAACATAGTACATCAGTAGACAACTAGAATCTTTATCTGTGAAGTACATAACAGACATTAACAAATGTTACAATGAAAAGTTCCTGCTGTATAATAAGTTCTAGGCTTATGAGCATCTGAGCTTGCTATAATCAAGGTAGTTAGTGGAGTGGAAAGAAAGGTAGTGGTTGGATGGGGTGGATGATAATAGAGTGGGAGTTGCAAGGGCATAGCCAGCATGTTTTTAGGTGCGCTTTTAGTAAAGTTTTGAAGTAGGTGCATGATAGTACGGAGGTAATTGTGGGTGAGAGTGAGTTCCATAATTTGGCTATGGCGCAAGGGAATAGTGCTTCACCAGCAGAGTTATTGGCTTTATTGATTTTTTTGTTGCTGGATCTTAGTGATCTGGTGGTGCGATAGAGTTGGAGTAGATTCTGGAGGGATGGGACATTTAGTGGATGGTTTACTAGTTTGTGGGCGAGTGAGAGCTGATACCACTGAAGGAGGTGAGGGAGTTCAAGCCAGCCCAGTTCAGCAAGTGAGAGACAGTGGTGACTACGGTAGGATGCCCCTGTGGCAAATTTGGCGATTTTGTTGTAGCAGGTCTCTAGCTTGTTTAGATCGCATTGCCTTAGGTTGGTATATATTGGAGAGGCATAAAGTAGGGTGGAGATAAGGTGGGAATTTGCTATTGAAATCTTTGCTGCTTTGGTGAGAAATTGCTTATTTCTGTATAACGCTCCTAGTTTTTTGTGGACTTTTTTTATGGTCATGGATATGTGAATGTCAAATTTTAGTTTATTGTCTATTTCCACTCCTAGCAATTTGGTGTGTTCAGTTGGGTATATAGTGGTGTTGTCTTTTGCTGTGATGTTAAAGTGAGGGTTGTTTTGAGTATGTTTGCTGGGTTGGAAGATGAGTAGTTTAATTTTGTTTGGGTTGAGTATTCATTGGGCATCGGATACCCATGTTTCAACAGAGGAAAAGGCTTCCTATGTGACTTTTTGCAGTTTTGGTAGGGACTGGGCTGAGCAGATGATGGTTGAGTCATCTGCATATTGTATGAGTGTGCCATGTTTGGTGGCAGAGGCTAGATTATTGGTGTAAACAGAGAAGAGTAGGGGTCCAAGGATGGATCCTTGGGGAACCCCTATGGAGACAGGTAGTTGGGGAGATATGTCATTCTGCCATACAACGGATTGTTGGCGGTCAGACAGGTAACTCTGAAACCAATTGGTGAGTGATTGTGAGAAGGATAGGTTATTGAGGACAGAGATGTGTTGTTTGTGTGGGACCATGTCAAATGCTTTAGATAGGTCTAGGAAAGTAGCAGAGGAGAGATAGCCATTGTTTTTATGCTGAAGGATAATGTTAGTAAAGGAGAGTAAGGCAGTGGTGGTGCTATGGTTTTGTCGGAAACAATTCTGAGTACTGGAAAGGAGGTTGTTAGTAAGGAGGTAGTCTGAGACCTGACAGTGTATGCATCTTTCTAGTATTTTGGAGAGTGGAGAGAGAATAGCTATGGGGCGGTAATTGGTTAGTTCTGTGGAGGGTCCGCCTTTGTGGAGGGGAATTATATGTGATACTTTCCACAGTGTGGGAACGTAACTTTCTGTCAGAGATCGGTTAATCAAGATGGATACTGGGTACGCCAGAGCATCAGCTGCGATTTGTAGGTATTCACTTGGGAGGTTGTCTACTGCTAATTTGGTGGGTTTAAGTTTAGTTAAGAGTTTTTTTATGTTGGAGGTAGGTACAGGAGAAAAAGAGAAGGCAGTGGGGAGATTACTAGTTGAAGGAGTGGGTTGGAGGGGAGGGGGTTGTGTTGTTTAGCTAGTGATAGTATGGTTTGTGTGAAGTGTGTGTTGAATGAGGTAGCAATATTTTCGGAGGAGTGAGGGATGTTAGGAGGAGGAGTACTGACTTTACCTGGGTGGAGGATGGAGTTTATGGAGGACCAGAATTGTTTGGGGCTGTGTTATGAGGAGTCTAGGGCAGACTGGTAGTATTGGAATTTGTCCTGTTTTATTAGCTTTTTGAATCTATTGTGTAGTTCTAGGAATTTCTGTCTAGTTGAGGGGGTTGTGCTTTTGCGCCAGTGCTCCCAGGCTTTATCCCTGTTTTTCATTTCTGACTTAGTGGTTTTCTGTAGCCATGGGGAGGGTTGTGCTTTGGTTCTGGAAAATCTTATTGGGGCATGGTAATTAAGGATGTTCAGGAAGGTAGTATTAAAAATTTCAACTGCGTCATCTAGACTGAGATACTTTAGGGGATGTCACTTACATTCTTTGAGGGATGAGATGAATGTGAGTGAATGTGGATGTTAAGGAAATTTTTACAAGGAATTAGTCCTTTGTTTTTGGTACCTATGGTTAACTGGTAAACTTGGCAATGTGCCAAGCTTTGCTTATAAAAAAGGAAAACAAATAAGTCTTGTTTGAGATTAATAAAAACACAAAGGAAATTTTCAGTAGGGTATGAAAAGATGTGGATTGCGATGTCAAGGGGTTAGTATATTTGGTTGCAGTGTCACAAGGGGTTAGTATATTTGGTGTAGTTCATGTTTTTATATGGGCAAGACTGAACAAATGTTGAGAAAAATAATTTATTGATATCTGTTTGCTGTAAAAAAGGTGATTTGACCAATGCCTTGTGTAAGCATTATATGGATTGTGTGCAATATAAACCATTTTTTAAAAGATAGTCTCAGATGTAAGGTGGGGGGGATTGGCATGCCAAGCTTGAAGACTGGGATCTTCATTGGCAGATTGATCTGAATGCTTCTACCCCCCAGCATAAATGATAAGATTTCAATAAATAGCCTGTTAACACTTAAAAGGCTACCACGTATTACTTTTCTATACACAAGCATGTATTTTGATGTGTAGATAATTTAACATGCTTTAACTGAATTTTTAAAATTTGGTTATAATGTATTTATGTATTGTGTGGTTTGAAAGGAAAGTACAGTTGTATAAATCAAACTTACTATAAAAGTAGATGTTTGAATGATCACTGCTGCAGTAGCCTTAGCTATATGGGTTATATTCTGGTTATATCCTGCAAGGGTATAACAGCCAGCCAGCTTCTAATGCTTCAGGGCACCTTACATGCTCCAAACTGTCAAGCAGTTTGAGCTGAGCTGACTAAAAGACAAGTTTGGGCATGAAGCCCTTCAGTGCTTTCTGGCCAGTAGAGAGAGGGAGACTGAGCCCTGAAAGGACAATGTTAGGAATAACTAAAAAGAAATGCCCATTCTTTGGCATAAAAAACAGAACAAAAAAAAAAGGAATGGATCGATGGAGCAGTGATCATTCAAACAGCTACTGTTATAGTAAATTCAGTTTACACAACTACACTGTATTCTTCATATTGATCGCTGGTGCATTAGCCTTAGATATATCATTAGATTATCATATCTAACTATATTTGCGAGGTGGAAGGAGAAGGGTCCAGGAGTCCCTGGAGAATGGTCCTAGCAAAGCAAGATCTAGATTTAGAGAAGGAGTCCAGCTTATAGTGCTATGTAAAGGTACGTACAGTGGACCAAGTAACAGCTTTTAGAAAACTTCTAGAATACAGTCTTTTCCAAAAAGCAATAGAAGAAGCCAAGGTCCTTGTAGAGTGGAATAGATTTGTCATGGTGAAATAGCCGTAGACAACCATTTGGAAATAGTCTGTTTGACACCAGTTGTCCTTTTTTCTTACCTTCACAGGAAATGAACAACTAATCCAATGATCAGGAAGATTTAGTTCTGCCTAGATAGTACCCTAGTTGTTTGTGAACATTCAAGGTATGGAGTTCAGGAATTAAATTGGACAGATGGATAGTCTGACTTAAAGTAAACTCAGATACCACTTTTGGGTATAAAAGAAGGATTAGTTCTCAAAGAAGCCCTATCCTTGGGGAATATGAGGCAGGATTTACTCACCATAAGAGCTTGCAACTCAGATAGCCTTCTTGCAGTGGTCAGAGCAATAAATAAAACTGTTTTCCCTGTTAAGAACATCAAGTCAGCCAGATTAGCTGGTTCATATGGAGCAAGTGTTAGTTTCCCTAACACAAAATTAAGATCCCAAGAAAGAGTCACAGGTTTTCATGGAGGCCTCTTATGCAAAACCCTTTCAAGAACATTTTGACATGAGACTGTCTTGAAAGAGGAGGATTAATTGGCAGACATGCTGAAATAGCTGATAAATGAACCTTGAAAGGGGAATAAGCAAGGCCATAGGATAGTAACACACAAATATTGTAAAACCAGAGAACAACTGGCCCTAAACAGGTGGTTATTTTGTGGCACCAATTAGAAAGCCTTTTCTATTTGCTAATATATAATTTACAAGTAGCAGGCTTTCTTGCCTCCATTAGTACCTGCTGCACATCCTCAGAAAACAGGTACCCAAAAGGAATTATGAACCTACCATCCAGGCAGTCAGTTGAAGATGATTGATGTCAATGTGCAACCTTGTTCTTGTGTGAGTAGATTCATTCTGTGAGGAGGCTTATGGTAATTGCCCCTGGCCATTTCCAAAAGAAGAGAGAACCACAGTAGCCTGTTCCAGAAGGGAGTCACTACAATGATTTTGGGGGTTTCCTTCTGAATCTTCAGAAGTACCCTGGATATTAGTGAAAAGACATACAGGAACATTCCTGTCTAAGGAAAAGAAAAGGCATATGTCTTCCAGGCCTTCTTGCATGGAGCCCTGGAACAAAATGTTGCCAGTTGATTGTTCAGAGAGCAAGCAAAGAGATCTACTTGAGGAACTCCCAACAGATGGATCAAATCTTGGAAGACACCAAATATAGTTTCCACCTTAAGGGTCTTCCCTGGTCCTGCTCAGTTTTTCTGCCACATAATTTTGCTCTGACAGAATGTAGGATACCTGTAGAGTGAGATTGTGCTGTGAATCTATATCCCAAGCTAACACGGCTAGTCTGCAAAGGGGGTAAAACTTAGTTTCCCCTTGCTTGTTGATGTACCACATCACTGTGGAACAGTCTGTAACCACTTGAAGAGATCCCAAGGACTAAAGATGGTTTAGAGACTTCAGTGCCTAGATTATGGCAAGCTTCTCCTTGATATTTATGTGCTTGAATCTGTACTTAGTGTACCACACCCCCAGTGCTTTTATCTCTCCTGAAACTGCTCCCCAAATAAAGTCTGAAGCATCTGTGGTGACTGACTGCTTTGGAGCAGGGAGGGACAAGGGGAGATCTTGATTTAATGATATTTATTGTCTCCACCAAGTGATTTCTCTTTTCACAAACTTCAGTACTGGGATATGAAAAGATAAATGGTGTTGATGCTGGTACCAAAGAGACATCAGATACTTTTGTATCTTTCTCATGTGGAGTCTTGCCAGAGATATCATGAGAATCAGAGATGCCATGAGACCAAAATCCAGAGATAGTCCCTTACAGTGACCAAGGTTTTTTCACCAGGTGAGTGGGCCAGTCCCAGTAAACTTCTCCTATCCAAAGAAATGGAGGAGGAGATACATGCTCTTTGAAAGGAAAAAAATGTCCTGTGTGAGGGAGTCAAGAAAGACTTTTGAATGTTCTCTTGGAATTTAAAATCTCATTTCTAACATTGTCTGGAAGGTTCTGAGAATGCAGCCAAGCAAACTTCTTAAATCCATACCAGTGGTCATAGTTCTGGAAGAAGTGTCAACAGAGTTATACACATACTGCAAGCAAAGAGTAGTGAACTATACAATAGAAAAAAAATGAAGTTATTTAAAGCAGAATTTTCTTCACAACAAGAAACTGTAGATAAAACATTCCTCATACTTTCACAATGTTAGAATAAACGTTAACATATGAGCATGATAATTTAAAATTCTGAAATTATAAGTTACAGAAGTATACACTTTTTCCCATACCTGTCAATACATTTCCCAACCGTATTACAAAGAGTAGGATTGGAATTAACTAAGTGCTTAGTAGCTGAAGAATCAACTAAGATGATAGCTGCTGGGTCATGTTTGGGAATACAGTATAAATATTTAAAAGAATGAGGAACTTTATACATCCTATCTGACTTTTGAGGGACAGCTGGCTGACTATCAGGAAAATTGCAGTCAGTAAGACACATATCCTCTAGAGCAGACAGGACAGGAGGAATGGGTGTAGGCTCTAGAAAACCCTTCTGTAACAACTCAGTATTTTTGAGTGACTAAGAAACCTCAGTGTTCTCCCAATGAAAACTATGGGACATTGTAACAAAAGTCTCAAAGAAAGGGAACCCCCTACAGCGAGAATCAGAAAGAGAACTTTCCTCTGAGTCTTAATCAGAAATCTGCAGACAAAACCATGAATCTGCCCTTGCTCCTGTTTCTGTTGATTCCTGTTCAGATTCAGAATGTTGAATCTCTTCAGAAAAGGAGGCATCCACTTTCTTCTACCACAAAGTATTCTACAGAAGGATCAATAGCCTGAATCAAACCTTGAGCCAGTTGCATTAGACTACTCCTATCCAACAAAATTTGAGTAGGAGGAATACATACATGTTTGGTTTTCTGTTTCTTTTTGAAAAGATAAATGGCAGCCTATGCTTCCCCAGGGATCAACACTGCATTCTGACACAAGAGGGAAACCTTACCAATTCCCTCTCCCAGGACCAACAAGGATGGTTCTCCTTTGCGCACTGTTGAAACCCAAAAGCTGCAGAGGATATGGCTAAAGCCCAGTCCAGAGTGGCTGCAGATTCTGCAATAAAGGGATCCACATTAAAAGATGAGTGGCCTGAGGTACAACAGATGGCCACAGCAGACTCATCCACCAGCAGCTGAGGCAAATTGCTAGCCTGCTGAGGTGGCAAAGGCTGTTCGTTTAACTTTTCTTTATTTGGTTGGAAGAAGGACCAACAATGGGAGAGATAATCTGTTCCATGGTCAAGACAAAAATGGTGCCTCTATGCTGTTGGAAACAAAAAGCAATGCCAATAAAACTACCAGTCCAAAAAAGTTACCTTTTAGCCCACAAACATAAAATAAACATAATTTCTCCACAGAAAATAGTTTATCAGTTAGATAGCATTACTTTTAAACTGAAAGAAATTATTGTTCCTCATAAAATTATGTTATAGTCTCAAGACAGTCCATTAAAACACAACAGTCCTAGAAGGCTTTTCCCTGAAGGGAACTTATCTGCCCAGCTAAAGAAACAAAAGCCTACTGTTGATCCTCAAAAGCTCTAGAGGAGAGGACTCTTAGGAGGCAGTAAAGTCGTGGAGGGCTTCACACCCAAACTTGTCCTTTAGTCAGCTCAGCTTGAGCTGCGTAACAGTTTGGGCATATAAGGTGCCCTGAAACTTTGGAAGCTGTGTGGCTGTTATATCCTTGGCAGGATACAATCAGGATATAACCCATATAGCTAAGGCTACTGCAGCAGTGATTAATATGAATGACATATATTTGTGCATTCATGTAATTAACTTTTTTGACCATATAGTGGCAGTGGACAATTTTATACAAGGCAAAATGGTAAGTGAATGCTTAGTCATAAGTCACAGTCAAAGTAAACTTTATTTTCATTTAGAACTACACATGTGTAGTCTAAATAAAATTTTGTGCATCAGCTCATTTCTTGAGATTACAAAGGAAAGTGAAACAACACATACAAGTAGAGGAATAGACATAAGTAACAAATACAATACTACTCCCAATACATGCCAGAAAGAGCAGAGACATTTATCAACACTCATATATAAAAATAATACCCTCCTCTGAGTTAAATTAACTACCCTATTTAAAGTAATACAAAACACACTACACATTGAAATGCCTAAGTTATTTGTCTAATATTGCACTTGAGGAAGTCAAATAATACTGACTATTAATATAATAAATAAATATTGCTCTTACTTGGAATATATGTAAGTATATATTGCACAAATAAATAAAAATTGACTTATTATGTGTCCAGACCCCTGGGACTAGTACCTGAGTTCAAAAGTCTAATTACTGTAGGGTAAAAACTGTTACTGAATCTTGTAGTCCTGCAGTGGATGCTGTGATATCTCCTGCCCGATGCCAGATGCTTAAACAATCCATGTGTAGGATGTGTGTTGTCCTATATAATTTTGGTGGCCTTTCGGATGCTTCTTGCAGAATAAAGATGTCATATTGATGGATGACTGGAACCTGTTACCTTCTCTGCAACCCTCACCACTCTTTGTAGTGCCTTCCTTTCTGTGACTGTGCAACTTCCAAATCACAATGTGAAGTTGCAGGTGAGGATGCTGTCTATTGCACCTCCATAGAAGGTGAAGAGAATACGAGAAGGAAGCTTAGCTTTTCTAGCCTTCTTAAAAAATGGAGGCATTAGTGCACTTTCTTGACTAATTGGCTTGTGTTTCCCAACCACAGAAGATCCTAATCTCCTAATCTAAGAGAAATTTAATCTGTTGAAGTTCCTGTTTAATGTTTGGAACTAAAGTGCTCATTAAACCACTGTTCTTCTGGCTTTACCTCCCTTGGCTGGCATTTTTTTTATGTTTGTTACCTTTTCTTTCTCCTGTTTGGACAAATATTTGGTTATTAGTTTTGTTCTGTAATGATTTTTTTGACTTGCAAAATCCTACTGTACTTTCTGCTCTTTGAGCTTGGGTAATGGTCGAAAAGGGTCAGTTGACCAGCCCACTTACCTGTCAAACAAATAGTAATAAATAATACATAAATAGTAAATTATACCTAGGCATTATATCATGTTAATTGCTGTGTAAAAGTAGAATACTGTTGATATTGAAACCAAAGTTAAACCAGTGCTGTATGCATTCTACAAGTGACAGTATCGCACCATAATGTACATGCAGGCATATATCCTGAAATGAATCATTGTGAATATTAAAGAAACTTTCTGTTGCTTTTTGTTTTTACCTTTGTTTGAAGAGCAAGTATGAGGCTTCAGTGTCAGTTGTGCTATTACCCTTACATTCACATACCCATTTTAAAATAGCTCATGTCTTCTAGATTTTAGCATCTGTCCATCAGTCTACTTTAAGAAACACTGAAGATCAGCACTAAAGATTATACATAGAAATCGTAGAAATGAAAAAGCAAGAAATAAAGACATTGGGCCGACTTCAGAAAGGTTACCATGAGGTGTATATGGATGTAAACCTTGCAGTAACCATTTCTGATTCAGAGACAGCCCTAGCACAGTACTTTAGCATGAAAATATGCAGCATTATGGTGGGAAGTTTCTGTGTCATGCTAAATGCTAATTTGGCATTCCAGAGAATCAACCTATGATAATTAGCCATGCACTCTCCCCATGGAAATGCCTACAGTAAAGCATTTATGTAGTCAAATGATTGTGTAATGTAACACAGCCACTCATGCTAATAAACAAGACAAAAAAGTCTTTGTTCATCCATCGTGGTACAGGTAAGTATTGAGTTAGTGTTGGTAGGTGTGTACATGTATGTATGTGTTGGGCTACATGTGGGAGTATGTGAATGAGTATGTTTCTGCCTGGGAGGTCATAGTGATGGAGGTCAGTTAGGGGTAGGGTAGTTTTGTGTGTGTGTGTGTGTGTGTGTGTGTGTGTGTGTGTGTGTGTGTGTGTGTGTGTGTGTGTGTAAGTGTTTATGTCTGTGTATTTGTGACTGTGTTTTTCAAATGGGGTAGTGTGTTAGTATGTATGTGTGTGTTGGGGGGAGGTATGTCATACTTCCACATTCCCCTAAACTAATAAGCAAGTCCTATAGCACTGGAGGGTTGGTGGGTGGAGTGGCACCTCACAACAGAGATAACTTATTACAAATAAAAGAAAATGTTTTGCAGCACAAAATATGTGGGAGAGTGGAACATTAGACCCCAGAGATAGCTCTTTATATTGTGTCCTAAAGGCAAAATCTAAAGACTCAAACTTTGTATGAGCATCAGTCACCATGGATAACACTTTATATTGTGCCCTAAAGACACTAAAATTGACTCAGTCCCTCTACCCTCACAGGTTACATAGAATATATTACCTGTCTGCACCACCACTAGACCCCAGGGATGAAGTAAAACATTACCTAAGTACTTAAAACAGTGTATTGTAAAAAAAGAGGGCAAGGCTTAAATCCTTCACTATTGACATAGAAATCAGCAGTATTAACCCATTATGCTAACTCATCAGTTTATTCAGAGAGTTTTTTTTTAAATAATAAGTATGAAAATCTAATCTTTAGCATTGGTTAGTTATTACAATAGACCAGGGACAAGGCAGTTGTAAGAAGCAACAGCAGGAGTTTCTTGTAAACTGGGGACACATAGCTGAGAGGGATCAGTGTTTGTCTGTGTGGGAGGAACTGCAAGGCAAAGTTGGGAGGAACACAAGATGACACCAGGGGGAATTTTTTAAATATGATTTGGAGCCACTTAAAAAGGTAATATGATAACAGGTAGAGCACCATGCCCACTTTGTGAACATTGAGGAGAATGAAACTCTAATGTCTGGCATTATTGACAGACTGAAAGGATCTGTGATTTGTGAGGGCATAAAGCATACAATAAAAGTGATCTGATAATGAGGCTTTAGGTGGCCACTTAACAGCCTTAAAAAGGCTGGGGTAGTCAGATCTTATTACTCCAAGGATTCCCTTTATCTTATCTATGACTGGATATACATTTTAGCCTGAATTCAACCTGCATGCCACACAAATTTACAGTTACAACCTTAAAAAGACTTTTTTGCTAATAAGACTTGAGGTTGATAGTTTTGATCTTTTTGAAGTCTTTATAAATGCTGTTATTAGAACTGATGATCATTTTTCTAGAGTATCGGTAAAGACTGTTTTTATGAGCCTTAATAAAATAGACAATATTATCTTGCCCTGTGACCTTTTTCTAAGTCTTAATAAAGACTGTTTTTGTGTTTTTATTATTATGAGGGGACCTCTCTGGGTTTGTGAGGGGTCCAAGTCTTTCTCTAAGGCATAGCTCTCGACCTTCCATCTCCAAAATGAGGAACACTCACCTTCATAATGTGGAACAAATGGGTGAAATGTGGAACACATACTAATGGCTTACTAACAACTTCAACTAGGAAGGTCATAGGATGGTTAAAATATGCTGGTTTTCCTTCTAAAGAAGATCCTTTAATGAATTAATATGATTAATTTCTATTTACCATGGATTTCACTTAAAAAAATTCTTAACACTGAATGTGTGACAGACTCTTTCAATGTGGAACTTTGAGGAACTTCGAGGAACATGAACTTTTTAAGACTCCAAATGAGGTACGTTCCTCGTAATGAGGTACACTTGAGAGGTATGCTCTAAGATAGTCTTGGCAAAGACTTTTCTAGCTTGGTAAGTTTTTCTTGGTAGGATTACCATTCAAATACAGACATTAAAAAGATGTATTTTAATTATATCTTTTAAAATTGTCTTTAGAAAGACTTTTACTAAGTGGTGTTGCCTTTTTATGTTAGTCTTAGTTTATGCCCATTATATAGCTGGCCCTGTAAAGCAAAAACTTGTTAAAATATAATATTAAACATTCTGCTGTTGTTTCTTATCTGCTATCACAAGAAATGTTTCAGAGTTTTCTTAAAAAGCAGTCTTATTTGTAGAGTTCTTGGTAGCAGACAAGAAACAACAGCATAACTACTACTAATACTTCAGTATGAATAGCCAATTGAAGTTCTATTTTTACTAGTACTTCTACTACTGCTACTAGCACTGCAGAGTGGAAAGCCACAGGGGAACTCTGCACTGCAGCTGCTACATTGCATTGAGGCATAAGGGATCCTCTACTACTTTAATATTACTGCAGTATGCATAGTATCAAGGATAATCTGTACAACTAGTACTGCTCTACAGATAGCCACACAGGACTCTGAGCCATTACTTACCCTCCTCCTCCTGTGGTGTAGATAC
Source organism: Protopterus annectens (assembly GCF_019279795.1). NCBI lineage: Eukaryota > Metazoa > Chordata > Ceratodontiformes > Protopteridae > Protopterus > Protopterus annectens. The sequence continues at coordinate 725,799,038 of NC_056746.1, read as the reverse complement.
ATTTAGGAAATTCTGTGCTACAACTACTATTTGGGTCTATATTGGATGCTCAAACTTTCAAAAGTTTAAGTGTCATATGGTCGACACCATATAATCAAACTTTTGAAAGTTCGAACATTTTAACGGAGAACTCTGTGCAGTACGGAATGGGAAGATTTTCCTTTTCTGCACTGTAGTGTGATCTCGGAGTTGGTATATTTAAAGAGTGGGGGTGCGGGGGGTTCCTGATTAAAATGTTCAGGTAGGTTATTTGTGTAGTTTATTTACTTTTTTTGGATATTCAAACTTTTAAAAGTTTGATCATATGGTGTCAACCATATGACAATCAAACTTTTAAATGTTCAATCATCCAATATAGACCCCTACTATTCCACTGTGGATAGCCACAGGGTACCTTTCTATAATACTACTATTACTTCTACTACATTGTGAAGAACCACAGGGAATTCTGCAGTACTACTACTATTACAGTGTGGACAGATAAGGAAGAAATCTATACTGCCATTACTTCCAGTACTAAAACATTGTGGATAATAAGGGTATGTTGAATTTCAACTAATACTATAGTGTGGGTAACCCCAGTAAGACTCTAGAATGCTACAACTGCTACTACTAGAATGCCTATAGCCACAGTGAGACTCTGCACTACCACAATTCCTAGGACTGCAGTGTTTGTAGCCACAGCAGGACTCTCCCCTGCTGTAGTGTGGATAGATGAGAAGGATTATGTATACTATAATAAGTGAAGTGCAGATGGTAATAGAGAGGCGATGTACTAATATGTTGTGGTTGATACTGCTGCTTCTACTAGTACTACTACTGCTGTATGAATCGCTCAGAGGAACACTGTATTACTCTGCTGACCCACCACTGGACCAGTAATCAAGAAGCCTCAATCCTCACTAATGGCACCTGTGGGGGACGTTCACTAGGAGGATAACAGGTACACACACAGTATTTCCAGATGTAGCTCTCTGGATCAATTGCAATTTCCCTTAAGAGCACAGAGAAACCACAGTCAGTCTGGGGCTGATTACTCCCTCTTCATCTACATCCCCAGTAAGACTCTCTACTGGCACAACAGTAGAGTTGAGATCTCATCTGAGAGACCAGCCAAGACCTCCAGTACCATCTCTGTCCAACTAGTGCTTAGTGTCCCTGCCCAAGACCCTGACACACATATTCTTTAAGGTTTGATTTAGACATACACACACACAACTGGGACAGGCTGGCACAGGTTTACTGGCTATGTCCCCTTCTGCCCAGACTATAAGGTAGTTACCACTGCCACCAGTCATTCCTTATCAGCTACTTTAGGGCCCAGTTTTTCTGTGTAAAATTTATACTAATAAAAATGGTAGTTTGACCAAGAGCAAGGTTATTAGGAGTGGCCCAAACAGTGTCATGAAATAAATATGCAAGTACTCTCAAAACTTAATACAAAAAAATCCAAGAATAACAGCTTATGTTTTATTATGCTTGCTATATAGAGCAAGGTTATCAAGACACCCATCCTATACATTGGATAGATCACTAAAGATTGTGAGGGAGTGCACAGTGGGTTATGAGTATATTGAACATAAATCCGCTGTACATAATCATACATTACATACCCACTACATCACTATATAATTTCCGACTAGAAAGTGTTAATATCATTAGCAAAATATTCTAATGATACACAAAAATCCTGTATATGTACATTATATAGATATTTAGTGATGTACCCATTACAAATTTATGCTTACTTGCACGCTTTTATGGTGCAAGATTTTATGAAAAGTCAAAGTATTACCGTTTGTCTTTATTTTGTTTATATTTCACTTTTGTGTTAAGGCAACAATACAGATTAGATAGGCACGTGCATATGTTTCGCATTTCTGCCTGGTAGGCGAATATTGTTACATAGCGGCATGCTAATTTATTGCTTTATATTGCAGGTTACACTTAGATGTTTTATGTTTTGTAGACCATCATGATCGAGATGTTTATAACTAAGTCACAATAGCTCTCAAAATTAGGATGATGTATAACCAAGTAGTTAGTAAGCTAGATATATGCAGGCAAGTTGTACATAAAGTTTTTATAAGTACAACAGACAGTATAATATATAGATACATTTGAACTAATTATTTTAAATATTATTTACAAACTGACTAAGCATACACCTAAGTAATGAAACAGTCAATTTGCAATATAGAAATGACATTATTTGTGGTAGCAGCTTTTATATATATATTGAATGTCTAATTTTAAGTGAAAGAAAGGAAGTTTTAGCAACATTGTCAGTTTTAGAATGTATCTTTAAATGTTTAATTGATTAATGGGCTCTAAAATGTGATGAATAGATAAAAAGGAAACTTTGAAAAACTTTTGAATTTTAACGGTCTGACGAAGCTTTATGTGAAAGCGCTTACTTGATGCATGCCAAATAAAACCTGATTTTATTTTAGAGAAACAGAGTATAATGCTTTTTGTAGATAGTCATTTATACTGGATTTGCTACTGTGCTGTTGTTGCCTCTTAGCTGTTATTCTTGGACTTTTTTGTATTATATTATTTGTAAGCATAGAGGCATTCACTCTGTTGGGAGTGTGTATACATTTTGACACTCTCAAAACTTAAATAACTCTACACAGATCAGTCACAATGAAAGGTTTAAATATATATAATAATAAATAATAAAAGAACAAGAAAATACTCAGTATATATTCACAGTGACATCAGAGTTCAAAACCACAGGAAATATTTAAAATAAGTTCCCAGGGAAAACCCCCATTGTTGGCAGCTGTTAGCATTTAGCATCTACCTGTAAAAATACATAGACAAGGGCTTTTCTCAGATCATTGGCAGATGACAGTCATAAAACAATTGCATTTCTTCATGCTTCCAAAGTGGCAATTACTTCACTCCAAAGACAATACAGAAAGCTTCCTATTACAGACTTTATGTCTCCAGCTGCATTTAAACCTGTCAGCCTCGTTATCGCCTAGCCTATAAAGTGATTTAATTTCAAATATTTTTTTCTAAAGTGTGCTGGACTGAGGTTAACCCTCCGGTTTCCTCTGTTAACATTTACATTTAAACAGTTACAATAGTGCATGTACATTTCTGTTATTTTCCAGTAGAGCACACTGTGGATACATTTTAAGCACAAGCACTTTACAAATACCTTTTCCACACAAACATCTGTACAGAGCAGTTTGATATACACATGACATACAGTTCTAAAACATTCGTAACACAATCATCTTATATAAATTAGTTTGATATTCAAAAATGACATATAATTATTTATAAAATTCCAGCTAGCTGTGCTGACTGTACCTCCCTTTGTCACACTTCTTCCCCCCTTGGCTGGCAGTGGTGGGATCACCACATCACATATTAGGATTCATCGGTGTGGATATTGAACTCCTGTAGCATGTAAACAGTGGTCACAAAATAAGGTATTTGTAGTCTCTAACAGCCATACAGTGAACATTCAGAGTTTCATATCAGAATAGTTTTATTGATTTGTTTTGTTGGCTTAGTTAGTCAGGGAGATCAGGCAAGGATGTCAGCAGAGGATTATGGCAAGCTGACAAAGAGCCCATCAGCTGAGATGTGCCAAGCCAAAGGACTTGTGCATGCCAATCTGACTAAAGTGGAAATGATTGAAGCCTTAGTCATAGCTGCATCACAGACCAGCAAAAAGGAGGACAACCAGACTGGTCATGGGGATGTACAGCTCTCAGAAAATGGACAGTTCAAGTTTCCTCAGAGGACTTAAAAATCCATGTGTAGTTAAAGAGATTTGAACTGAAGGCCAAATGTTTGGAAATAGAATCAGGAGAGAGACTGTGGCATTTGGAGGCTGAAGAGAATGAGAGACTGAGACATTTGGAGGCTGAAGAAAATTAGAGGTGGAGGCAACATGAAAAGGAGATGCTGGCTCTTCATCAGGGTCATGGAGGTAATGGGCAAGTGAATAACCGAACCCCAGAAGCAATAAAGGTCAGTAAATTTCTTCCACAATTTACAGAGGGTGATAATTTTTATAGTTTTATTCATATGTTTGAAAGGTTTTGTAAACAGTATAATGTTGACCAAGGGGTCTGGGTATGGTTCCTGACCCCCTTATTCCATGGTAAAGCTGTAACTGCTGTTTCTGAACTGTCTGATGCTGACTGCTTAAATTGTAATACAGTTGAAAATTGTTTATTGGAATGCTTTAAGTTAACACCTGAAGCTTACAGAAAAAAGTTTTGTGAGCATAGACGCAAGGCAGATGAAAGTGTGTGCATGATTATACTGCTGAGTTAAGCATTTATTTTCATAGGTGGGTGAATGGGTGTCAGATGACCACTTTTGAAGGGCTGGCAGACCTTCTGGTGAGGAAACAAACCCTTAGCCCTTTGCCTGGAGATATGAGAATCTGGGTGGCAGACAGAGAATACAACACTGTAGATGAGCTGGGGAAAAAAGGAGACCTATACATAGCAAGCAGGGCATCACTACACAGGAAATGGATACTCAGTGCTGCACATGAGTCTAAAGAAACCCATGATGGGCAGCCTAAACCACCTAAACATTGTCTGCTAGTAACAGGGGAAGCCTCTAGTTCAGGTACATGGCCAGGATCAAGGGATAAATGTTTTAAATGTAACCAGTGTGGCCATGTAGCACATAGATGGTCCATGGAGGCAAGGTGGGGAACAAAAGGTAGGGGATCCAGCAAGTGGGAATAACAGAATGCCAGTGGTAAGTTGTCTGGAAACAAAAAGGGTAACAAACTGCCACAAGAGATTATATCCTATCTTAGTAGATGGGAAACAGGCCACTGCTAAGACAAACACAGCCTCTGACTTAACCATTGTGTAGCCTGCAATGGTTAAAGAGGAGCACTACTTGCCTGGACAATCTACTCCAGTCAGAGACTTAGGGGGGACTCCATTCCATATTCCTTTGGCTATGGTTCACCTTGACTGGGAGGGTTGAAAAGGAAGCAAACAAGGAGGTGTGTTTGAGGATATCCCTGCAAATGTCCTGATAGGGAATTATTTTGATAATGCGGTATCGTGTGTGCATGCAGCGACATGCAGACAGGCTTGGAGACAGGCATGTGGGTCTGGTAGCCTGGGGGAGGGACCCAGACAGATCACACACTTGAAGCCAGGACTGGTGAGATGGCTATTTCAGGGAGGGATCTACCCTGTAGCAGTGAGACTAAGGTGAGCCACAACTACTGGTGGGTACTGATCTTCCCTTGGACAGAGTGACTGCAAGGGCAGAGGTGAGTAGTAGTATCCAGGTTGAAAATGAGGCACCACTGTCAGAGGATACCAGACCTCCTGTGGACGGGGAGCTGGGAATGGTTACAAAGAGAGAGAGTTGAGACAGCTCAGCTCTCAGACTCTACATTATAAGGCTTGAGGGAGGTAGCTAGGGAGGCACCTGATTTTCAAGGAAAGGGGGAATCTGTATACTGAGACGAAGGGTTACTGTATAGAAAATGGACCCCTAAGCTAGGGCTAGAGGGTGAGAGAATACAGCAGTTGATAGTGCCCAGAGCCTACCAGCTGGCACTTCCTGCCATACCCCATGACATTCCCTTTGTAGGTCATATGAGCATAAAGTGTACCAAGAGACATATTATTCAGAACTTTTATTGGCCTGAGATTTCCAGCGATGTAACGGGGTACTGCATGACCTATGAGCAGTGTCAAAAAGTAGACAAATCAGGGGACAAGATCAAAGCTTCTTTGATGCCTTTGCCTGTGATTGAGGAGCCATTTCAGACAGTAGGTATGGATATTGTGGGGTGTCTGAGTACCCCAAGTTACGCAGGAAAGAACTATATCCTAGCGGTAGTAGATTATGCTACCAGATACCCTGAGGTGGTGGCTCTGTCCTCCATTGAGGCAGAAAAGGTGGCAAATGCTTTGTTAGAGATTGTTGGTGGGGTACAGTTCCTGAAAGAAATACTGACTGACAGTGGTGGAAATTTCATGTCAGACCTGCTGGCTTGGCTGTGGAAGCACTGTGGGGTGAAGCACTTAAAGATCACCCCTACCATCCCCAGACTAGTGGTCTTGTACAGAGGTTAAACTTTACACTAAAGACCATGCAATGGGCATTTGCAGACTAGTTTAAGAGGGACTGGGACAAATATCTGCCCCATCTGTTGATTGCCTACAGAGAGGTGCCCCAGGAATCCACAGGTTTTCACCCTTAAAATTGCTGTATGGACATAGGGTGAGGGGACCTCCTTATTTGATTCACAATGAGTGGGAGGATGAGTGGGAATCCCACAAGGAGTCTGTTGGAGCATTTCTCCTAAACCTGAGGACAAGGCTCATGGATCTCATGGGCTTGGCCCAGGACAACCTGGCAGAAGCTCAACAGCAGAAAAGGTCTGGTATGACAGGAATGCTCGAGCCAGAGAGTATGCTGTGGGGCAGCAGGTTATGGTTCTCATTTCTGTCAGACACAATAAGCTGCAAGCATCTTGAGAGGGACCCTTCAAAGTGGTAAGGAAGGTCAGTGATGTTAACTACATGGTAGAACTGCTAGGCAGGAGGCAGAGGCACAAACTGTACCATGTTAACATGATGAAACCTTACCATGATAGATAGGCCCTTGTGCTGAGTATTTGCAGTGGATGGCAGGAGGAGTCTGAGGGGGATATTATGACTGATCTCCTTAGTGAGGCTCAGACTGACTCCACAGTGGAAGGGATAGCAATTTCCCAGCAGCTTTCCTCTACCCAGGTTCGACAAATATGAGCAGTGTTAAGGAGTTTGGGGAAATTGTTCACTGGGAAACCAGGGTGTACCTAGCTGGTGCAGTACCATGTAGATACAGGACCCCAAAGGCCTATCAAGCAGGTCCCTTATAGGGTACCTGAGAGAGGCAAACAGACTTTGAGGGAGGAGATACAGGAAATGTTGGAACTAGGGTAATCCAGGAGTCCAGCAATCCCTGGACCTCCCCTGTGGTGTTGGTACAAAAGTAGGATGGCAGCAGCAGGTTCTGTGTGGACTACAGAAAAGTAAATAGTCACACAGAGTCCAGTGCTTACCCCATGCCTAGGACAGATGATGCCCTAGAGCAGCTGGATGAGGCTATATATCTTACCACTATTGATCTTACCAAGGGCTACTAGCAGGTGCCCTTGACTACCAATGCTAGAGATATGTCAGCCTTTGTGACTTCTTTTGGCTTGTATGAGTTCACAAAGATTTCCTTTGGGATTAAAAATGCCCCAGCAACTTTTCAGTGGCTTGGTGATTGTATCCTAGCAGGAGCAGGAGATTTTGCCTGTGCTTACCTGGATGATAATGAAATCTACAGCCATTCCTGGCAAGAGCACCTTCAGTATGTCAGGAAGGTGCTGGGCAGATTAAAGAGGGAAGGGTTGACCATTAAGCCCAGTAATTGTCATGTGGGTATGACAGAGTTCTCCTACCTGGGACCTAGAGTGGGGAGTAGTACAATCAAGTCAGAATGTGCCAAAGTGAAAGCCATTCAGCATGGCCTGCCCCTGTTACCAAAAAAACAGGTGAGGCCATTCTTAGGGACAGCAGAGTACTACAGAAAATGTGTCCCCAATTATAGTACCATAGCTGCTCCCCTCACAGACCTGACAAGGAAAACAGGGCAGATAAGGTAGATTGTACCCCAGCATATGAGCAGGCATTCCAGAAGCTTTAAGGAGCATTGGGAGGACCCCCCTATGTTAGCCATTCCAGATTACAGCAAAGAATTTGGAATTCAGCTGGATGCTTCAAACCATGGGTTATGGGCTGTACTCAGCCAGGTTCCCTCAGAAGGAGAAGAGCACCCAATGGTATATCTCAGCTGTAGGCTCCAACCCAGGGAGGAATGCTATGCAACTGTAAACAAGGAATGTCTGGCCATAGTATAGGCACTGTATAAACTTCATTCTTATCTGTATGGAAGGAAATTCACTATAGATACAGACCACAATCCCTTAACATGGCTACATTGAGCCAGCCAGCAAAATGCCAAGTTGCTAAGATGGAACCTAGGGTTGCAAGCATATGATATGTCAGTGCAGCACCTCAGTGGGATTACCAATGCCAATGCAGATGGGCTCTGAAGACAAGGAATGGGGTAAGGCATATAGACCTAACCTAACTATCTCAAGCAACAGTTCTAAAGGGTCAGTTGAAAATCTAGCTTGAGTTCTCCAGGGGGGGATATGTGAAGATAGGTGAAGGCTGCCAACCTAGCTAGATTGTATTTTGTAGATAATTCTATCATTTGTAAATATTAATATAAGCCACAGGCTTGTTGTCTTAAATGGAAAAAAATGGTGTTTAATCTGGATCTGCAAAAATGTAACCATAGTGCACTCTGCTGGAAAAAAGCTGATAAGCAAAGAATCTTGTAACTTTGATCTCCAGAGCTCAGAGTCAGTCTGTCTGGGCTAGCACATTCTTTCTAATTGTTTTAACTTAAGGAATAATTACTAGAGTTTACATGTATAATGCCTTTTATTGCTGTAGCTTCCTGTAGGTGCAAGATAACAAAAGAGATGTTAAAAATGTAAATGTTGAGCTTCTGTTGGCCTGGGAACTAAATCAGAGGTGACAAGAATGAGGTAATCTAGAAGGGCCCAGCAGAAATGTTTGTTAGTGATTTTAAAAACTATTTCTCAGAGGAAAGTCAGAGCATTTGTCTTGAGAACATCCGACATCACCAGCACTGCCTGTGTTCTATATGTAGGTTTATTTTAGAACTGTGTTTTCTCTTAGATATAGCTAGGAATTAGGAAGATTAGATTCGTTTTTTCTGTACTGATATCAGAATTTTTCTACTGTATTATTTTAAGCATTTCTCTGTGATCTCTGAACTATTGACTAGCACTGTGTAGTAAGAAGTATTGGCTGGTGTTTTTATTATTTATTATTAAATATTTTTAAAAACCTTTCAGTTGTGCCTGTTTTATGTACACATAATTTAAGCTCTAGAGTACATTGCATGTATATAGTGATACTGGCCATGCCAATCCAATAAGCCTTGACTGTTCAGTTAAACTTACCATTTGGATAATAATATTGCACAGTATAATTGAACAGCCTTTCATAAGGGCCTTTTAGTAGCTGATAAATATTTTTGGGTGGTGGCAAGTGGTACTACTGTATAGTCTGGGTAAAAGGGGACAGCTGGAGAACCTGTGCCATCCTTCCCCAGGAGTGTCTGTGTGGTTGTATATAACTCTTATTTCAAAGTGTGTGCATGTTAGCTACTTGGGCAGGGACATGAAGCACTAGTTGGACAGAGGGGTGCTGGGGGTTTTAGCTTTCCCACTAGGCTGAGATCTGGACCCTATAGCTGTGCCAGTGGGGAGTCTTATTGTGGACCTGGAGAGAAAGTGAGAAACCAGCCCCAGACTGACTGTGATCTCTGTTTGCTCTTAAGGGAAATTGTACTTTACTCTGTGTGTGTATTTATTATACTTTCCCTATATGGATGCCCTTCACTGGTGTTAGTGGTGAGGATTGAGGCTCCTTGATTGCTGGGCCAGTGCACAGGCATTGCATATTAATTGTTTGGCAGTGGTGGGATATCCACACCACATATTAATTGGTTAGCAAATACTAATTGGCTTGTAGTGGTGTGGGTAGAGTGAATTCTGTAGCTTGTGTATAGTGATCACTAAAGGTATTTTGTACTCTAAATCAGCCATGCAGTGAATACTCAGAGTTCAGATCACAATTTTTTATTTCTTTTTGTTAGCTTTATTAGTCAGGGAGAGCAGCCAAGCATGTCAGCCGAGGAGTACGGAAAGCTGACAAAGAGCTGACAAAATGTGCCAGGCTAGGGGACTGGTGCATGGAAACCTAAGGCAGACATGACTGCAGCTTTGATCACAGCTGCATCAGAAAATAGCAACTACGAGGATGATCAGCTTCACAGTAGATATGTACCACACTCAGAGTATGGACAGCTCAACCTTTCTGCAGAGGACTTATACATCTGGAGCTAAAGAGACTTGAGTTGGAAGCCAGGCATTTGGAAATAGAAGCAGCTGAGAGACTGAGGTGTCTAGAGAGTAAGGACAATGAGAAACTGTGACGTCTTTTAGGCTGAGGAAAATGGCAAACTGCTACTCCTGGAAGCTGAGGAAAAGGAAAGGCAGAATCAGCATGAAAAGTAGATGCTGACTCTTTGCAGAGTCATGAAGGTAATGGGGAAAGGATTAACCAGACCTCAGAAGCACAAATGGTCAGTAAATTTCTTCTACAGTTTAAAGAGGGTGATAATTTTGATAGTTTCATTCATATGCTTGAGAGGGTATGTAAACAGTATGATGCTGACCAAAGGCTTTGGGTACAGTTCTTGACCCCCTTACTCCATGTTAAAGCTGTAACTGTGTTGTCTAAACTTTCTGATTGTGAATATTTGTATTATACTACTGTTAAGAACTGTTTGTTAGAATGTTTTAAGCTAACACCTGAAACTTATAGGAAAACTTTTGTGAGCATAGACACAAGGCAGATGAAAGTGTATGTGAATATGACGCTGAACTGAGCACTTATTTTCATAGGTGGGTGAGTGGATGTCAGGTCACCCCTTTTGAAGGGCTGGCAGACCTTTTAGTGAAGGGAACAAGCCCTTAGTACTTTGCCTGAGGACATGAGGATCTGGTTAGTTGATAGACAATGAGCTACTGCAGATGAGTTGGGGAAAAAAGGAGACCTATATTAGCAAGAAGGACATCTCTGCACAGGAAAAATTACCCCTAGTAGTGCTCATGGATCTAAAGGAACCCATGGTAGGCAGCATAGACTGCCCCAACAGAATCTGCCACTAGCAGGGGAAGCCACTAATCCAGGTACACATCCAAGAACTAGGGATAAATGTTTTGAATGCAAACAGTGGGGCCATGTGGCATACATATGTCCATGAAGGCAAGGTGGGGAACAAAAGGTAAGAGAGACAGTAAGTGGGGAAGACAAAATGTCAATAGTAGGTTGTCTTGAGACAATAGGGGTACCGAACTACCATCCTGCAGATGTACTTATAAGGAAGGATTTTGATGAGGCAGCACTATGTGTTAATTCAGTTACATGCAGTCAGGCTTTGAGACAAGTTTGTGGGTCTGGTATCCTGAGGAAGACCCAGACAGATGGTATACTTGCAGCCAGGACTGGTGAGGTGGTTACCTCATGGAGGAAGCTGCTCTGTAGTAGTGAGACTGAAGGTGAGCCACAGCTGCTTGTGAGTACTGATGTTCCCTTGGACAGAGGGACTGCAAAGGTAGAGGTGAGTAGTAGTACCCAGGCTGACAGTGAGGCACAACTGTCAGAGGATACCAGACTTCCTGTGGAAGGGGACCTGTGGAGGGTTACAAAGAGAGAGTTGAGACAGGCTCAGCTCTGAGAACTTACATTGCAAGGCCTGAGGCAGGTAGCTAGTGAGGCACCTGATTCTCAAGGGAAGGGGGAATCTGTATACTGGGACAAAGGGTTACTGTATAGAGAGTGGAACCCTGAGGGAGGGCTAGAAAGTGTGAGAGCACAGCAGTTGGTAGTGCCTAGAGTCTACCATCTGGCACTTCTAACCATAGCACATGATATTACCTTTGCAGGTCATATGGGCATAAAATATACAAAAAGGCATACTATGCAAAACTTCTATTGCCCTGGAATTTCCAGAGATGTAGCAGGGTACTGCAGGACCTGTAATAAGTTGGGTGGGAGGTTGGCATAATGGTTAAGGCATTCACCTTGCAAATACAAGGTGCAGGGCTTGATTCTCACATGGGGTAAGTGGCTAGGCTTAAAATGGCCCACAAGGGCAGTTAGCCTAGGACAAATCTATGAACCTATGAAGTGCAGATAGGCAAGACAGGAGACAAAGTGAGAGCTCCTTTGATGTCTTTGCCTGTGATTGAGGAGCTATTTCAGAGGGTAGCTATGGATATTGTGGGGCCTCAGAGTACACCAAGTTCCACAGGAAAAACGTATATCCTAGTGGTAGTAGATTATGCTACAAGATACCCTAAGGCAGTGGCTTTGTCCTCTATTGAGGCAGAAAAGGTGGGAAATGCTTTGTTAGAGATTTTCAGCAGGGTATGTTTCCCTAAAGAAATACTGACTGACACAGGTGCCAATTTCATGTCTGACCTGCTTGTTTGTCTGTGGAAGTACTGTGGGGTGAAGCACCTGAAGACCACACCCTACCATCCCCAGACTAATGGTCTTGTTGAGAGGTTAAACTCTACAATCAAGTCCATGCTACGGGCATTTGCAGACTAGTTTAAGAGGGAGTGGGACAAATGTTTGTCCCATCTGTTGTTTGCTTACAGAGAGTCCCCAGGAATCCACAGGTTTTTCACACTTTGAGTTGCTGTATGGGCATTGGGTGAGTGTACCACTAGATTTAATTCAAGATGAATGGGAAGATGAGTGTGAACCTCACAAGGAGTCTGTTGTGGCATATGTCCTAAACCTCAGGACACGGCTCAGGGAACTCATGGGTTTGGCCCATGAGAACCTGCCAGAAGCCCAAAAACAACAAAAGGTATGGTATGACAGGAATGCTTGAGCTAGAAAGTATGCCGTAGAGAAGCAGGTAATAGTTCTCATTCCTGTCAGACACAACAAGCTACAAGCAGCTTGGGAGGGACCCTACAAGGTGGTAAGAAAAGTAAGTGATGTTAACTACATGGTGGAACTGCTAGACAGAAGGCAGGGGCACAAATTGTACCATGTTAACATAACAAAACATTACCATGATAGGGAGGCCCTTGTGCTGAGTATTTGCAGTGGGTTGCAGGAGGAGTCTGATGGAGATCTGGTGACTGATCTCCTAAGTGAGGCTCGGACTGATACCTCAGTGGAAGGGGTAGCAATGTCCTACCCAGGTTCGAGAAATCCGAGCAGTGTTACAGGAGTTTGGGGACATGTTCACTGGGAAACCAGGGTGCACCCACCTGGTATAGTACCATGTGGATACAGGACCACAAAGGCCTTTTAGGCAGGCCCCTTATAGGGTGCATAAGAGAGTCAAACAGATGCTAAGGGAGGAGAAACAGAAAATGTTGGACTTAGGGGTAATTCAAGAGTCCAACAGTCCCTGGGCCTCCCCGGTGGTGCTGGTGCCAAAGAAGGATGGCAGCATCAGGTTCTTTGTGGACTACAGGAAATAAAATAGACACACAGAGTCAGATGCTTACTCCATGCCTAGGACAGATGAGGCCCTAGAGCAGCTGGGTGGGGCTAGGTATCTTACAACTATTGATCTTACCAAGGGTTACTGGCAGGTGTCCTTGACTCCCAGTGCTAGAGAGAAGTCAGCCTTTGTGACTCGTTTTGGCTTGTATGAGTTCACAAAGATGCCCATTGAGATGAAAAATGCCCCAGTGACTTTCCAAAGGCTGTTAGATCACATCCTAGCAAGAGCAGGAGGGTTTGCCCTTGCTTATCTAGATGATATTGCCATCTACATCCATTC
>NC_056746.1:725710568-725783068 GCF_019279795.1 Protopterus annectens | reverse complement strand
ACTATTTTAAAGCACTTTTACCTTTTTCTGTTAATTAAAGGATGGGCTTCCTCAGATCTCACTATGCTAGTATGTACTAATGTGATAGTTTGTATTACTTAGCAGGACATCAGAATTGAAATGATTCAAACTGACATTAAACTAATCCTCAGATACCAAATATATAAGTAATAGAATTACAACAGAAGTAAAAGTAAAAATCAAAAGTTTTACCTAAACTAAATATGAATAACAAAATATATAATTAAACATCTAGTACTAAAGTTAAAATCTGAAAATTAAACTCATGGGTAGACATGAAATACTATAGCTATATTTAACAAAATAAAACTTTCTTTAATTTGAGAATACTCTTAATGGAGCATGTTCAATTGAGTCTGGGCTTCCAATAAGCTTTATTTTGAATCTGCCATTCAAGTTGTTTTTTTTCCCAGGCTTTGCATTTAGATTGCCTTGCAATGGGCTCAAATTGAGTCTCTCAATGACCTGCACATGTCTAGACAGTGAGTTGTTGAAATTATTAAGCCTGATATCTGAGAGGTGTTTGATCACTTTTGTTTTGAGAAGATTAATTGTTTTTGCAATATAGGATGCTTTGCATTTTGTGCAGCTTGCCTGATATATCATAAAGTTAGTACTGCAGTTATATCTGTCAGAGCAAACATATTTCTTTTTGGCGGTTTGACAAATATAAAATAGCTCTTTTGGCTCATAAATGCACAGCATCTGCAACCTGGCATGTTGCAGGGAAAGATTCCTCCCTGTAGTTCTGTGGAGGCACTAATTTCCTTTTCATTTTTTATACATCTTCTAATATTTCTTCCTTTTCAATCAATGAGGGTGGTTGAGAGTCCAGAACTTGACTGATAGACTGGTTTCCCCTTACAGTGCTACAGTTTTCAACTATTTTTCTTTTTATTATATGTGAATCCCTGGAATATGTTATGGTAATACTTCTTCTATGCTTGTAATTTCCTTCACTGATACTTTGCTTTATGGCATGTGATGATTTCCTTATGGAGCATTCACTACAGCTGGATCATTATTTAGTTTGAGAAGTTTTATGGATTCCAGTATGCTGGCCATCAATTTCTCATTGTATCCTCTTCCAGAAAATCTTGTTCTAGTTGATAAAGATGGGGAGAATTGGCCCATATGCCCAGATACTCTAACTATTCTCATTCCCTGTGATTTGTTAACATTTTTCTTATTAATTTTGGAGTACATTGTCATTAACATGTAGAAGTAGATTCACACTTAGGCTTTCTGTAAAAGCCATTCTTGAGTTTTTCCTCATTTCTTTGTTGATGCCCAGGAATTCCACCTTATCATAACTACAGTGGTTGGTAAAGTGTAAAAAGTCTGTGGTGCTTTTGATGTAGAAGGAATTATGCAGCTTGTCCAGGGAGCCTTTCCATGTGATAAAGATAACATCAATACAATTATAGTAACAATCCATGTATTGATAGAATTCTGAGGAAAAGAGCATCAGGTCAATAATATATTGGCTTGCCTGGGTGATATAACAGCTCCCATAGCTATCTCCCTTGTTTGTTTGCACCATTTCTGATTGAAGTGAAAGTAGTTGTTGGTGAGTATGATATGCAGCATATTCCTAATAGCTTTAATTTCTCTATGGTTGGTGTTGGTCCTTGAGCCCATGTACTCTTTCACAGCATCAATGCAGTAGTTATGAGGAAGAGCCATGTATAGTTTTTTTCACATCAGTTGTGACTAGTATTGTCTCCAGTTGTATTTTTATTTCTTTGAAAATGTTTCAAGAAAATGAGTGAGTCTAAAATGAAGGAGGGAACACTCCTAGTAAGCTCTTTAATCTTAAATTCCATATAAATATTTAAAGTTTCAGTGGGTGAACCCACCTACTGCTATCACTGGGCAATAAGGAGAGTTATCCACAGTTTTTTGAGGTTTTGGATAGCCAAACAATTAAGGTATCCTAGAGAGGGGACTGTCAGAAAGCTAAACAAACCATCATCTAGAAGTCCTTCTAAGTTAGGTTTAGCCAGTTTGATGCCAATCACCTTGTGAGTTTTTGTGACTTGTTCAATATCCACTCTCTTGTAGAAATTCTAAGCCCTTGGTTTCACTTCAAATTTTTGATTGTATATCTCGGTGGTTGTGATGAATATGCTATCCCCACACCCATCTGCCTTCATAATTCTTCTTGTTTTGTCTTCACTGAGTCATTTTGGGGCTGACAGTTCTTCTTGTCTGGGATTATAAAATTTTCTCTTGTAAGGTTTAGCTAAAATTCTATGTACATTGTTCTCAAATATCTCTTCATATGCTCAGATAATAGGGTGAATTGGGGGGGTCAGAAGGTGCAAGGTTTTCTCCAGTTGCCCTTGTTGTTCATTGCCAGCTGTTCTTTTCTAAGATCATTGCCTTGTACAAGTTGTCTCTTTTTCTTTTCATGAAAAATATGTTATGATTCAGTTTTCTACAAAACAGCTTAAGGTCAATGACTGTTATGACAAGGTTGCTTCTATTTTGTGGCATAAAGGTATGCCCTCTTTCCAGTACTTTGGTTTCTGCATCCAATAATGGTGTCTGGGAATGGTTCCTTATTTTGCTCTTGTGCGTGTTTGTGGATGGCTGGTCCAGTTTCCTCTGATACAGTCCTGGCTGGAGGATACTGTCCTACTCTATTTGTATTCTGGATATTTCTTGAAAATAAAGTGTCATTTGCTTTGATATGGCCTTGCATTTATACAGTGTGACATCCTGATTGTATGTGTATGCCACTCCTTATGTACAAAGTTTGATCCTTCTCATATGGCAATGGTTATACTACTAGACTTGGCACAAAAGCCATCCATAATTGTTTGATAACATTTATACTCATGTACTACTACTGCCAAAGTATAATATGAACTTCTCTTGTATGTGAATTGTAGATCTAACACTGTATAGTGTTACAATTGTGAGTTGTTGTTCAAGTACTACATTTATGACAATTAATGCCAAAATCTCCTGACTCAGTATGAAATCCATCCCTGATTGTCTGAGAAATGTTATACATTTGTACTACTACTATTGTCAATGTACAATGTGAATTGCTCTTCTATGTAAGTTTCTGCTCAAGTATTAGGTTGACTGCCATGTTGGTCCCAGTCATGGCTGAAAAGGATCTTTGGACCACCCCACCTACCTTGTTAACAAATGTAAAAATAAAATGGATGGCGCATTAGTGCAACAGTAGCATTGCCACCTCACAGCAAGAGGTTCTCTGGTTTGATTCTTGGCTGGGGTGCTTTCTGTGCAGAGTCTGCATGTCCTCCATGCGTTTGTGTGGGTTTACTTTGGGTGCTCCGGTTTCCTCCCATGTTACAAAGACATGTGTCTGGAGCATTTCTCCCCAGGTCTCTGCTGAAAATTGGCTTTGTTCCAAGTCAGACTTGCCCAGTAAACAAATGTTAAATAAATAAATAAGAATAATATAAAGCAGTGCTTTAGCACCACTTATCATTGTGTACAGGGTTGCACTACTGCAAAAGTATGATATGACACTGTGAGTGTACTTATTTATTTATTTGTCATTTGTTTACCGGGAAAGTCCAACTGGACCAGAAAGAACCCATTTTCAGTGGAGGCCAGGGGAGAAAAGCTCCATTAATACAAACTGTATATATGTGAACTTGGAGATATACAAGTAGTACTGTAGCAAAGAAAAAAATACAGAGTGAACTAAGTTTGTATAACAGTTGCTCAATATGTAAATATACATTACAAGCATAAGATAACTTATCATGCATATAGTAAGTGAGTGCAACTATGCCTGAGTATGGATTAGTTTTGTGTAAGTATTACAGTATCACAGAAGTGTGGCAATGCATTGTGTAAGGGAGTCTAGCACTACTTTAGTATGGCTTAGAATTTTGTAAAGGATTGCAGCATTTCAAAAGTGTGACAGAACTGTATTTAAGAAAATGCATTACTGCAGAACTGTGACAAAATGTGTAATGGAGTAAAAACTGCTTTAATATGGCTTAACATTGTGTAAGGGCTGAAACACTTCTTTAATGTGGTTCAGCATTTTGCTAGGAGTCACAGTGCTGCAGGACTGGGACATGATATTGCCTAAGGTGATGCAGCACTGCTTTAGTATAACATAACATTGTGTAAGGGGTTGCAATACTGCTTTAGTATGGTATAGTATTGTGTAAGGCACTGTTGTACTACTGAAATGTCACATGGCTTATATAAAGTGATGCAGCACTGCAAAACAATGACATGACATTGTGTGAGGGAGTACAGAACTGCTTTAGTATGTCTTAGCAGTATGTAGGGCCTGCAACACTGCTTTAGTATGACTTAATATTGTGTAAAGCGCTAGACTGCTGCAGAGGTATGACATGATATCGTGAAAGGGAGTACACACTACTTTAGCATAACCTGGAATAGGGCAAGAGACTTCAGTACTTAGATATGTGACTTGACATTGTGTAAGGGAGAATAGCATTGCTATGGTATAGCTTGGCATTGTACAATAACTACAATTACCCAGACATGTGGAATTACATTCTGCATGGGAGACTGGCACTGCTGTATTATGGGTTATCAGTGTGCAAAGGACAGTAGCATTGCTTTAGTTTGAGTTAGCACTGTGTAAGGAGCTGCAAAACTGCAGATGTATGATATGACATCATGTGAGTGCAACACTGCAGAAGTGTGATGTAATGCAGCGTAAGAGTATGTAGCACCACTTTCATATTGTTTAGCACTGTTTAACTGCTACAGCACTATCTCAGTGTGGCTTAACATTGTATACATATCTGCAGTACTCATTGTAGTGTGACATGGCATTGTGAAAGAGACTGCAGCATTTTTAATATATCTTAGTTTTGTGTAAGAGGCTACAATACTGCAGAAGTTTGACATAACATCCTATATGGGAATGCAGCATTGCAAGACTATGACTAAGCATTGTGTGAAGGAGTACAGCACTCCTTTAATATGGTTTGACATTGTTTGAGGGACTGTAGTACTACAAACGTGTGGCATGATATTGTGTAAAGGAGCACAACAGTCCTTTAGTATAGCTTAGCATTGTGTGAGGGACTGTAGTACTACAGATGTGGCATGATAATGTATAAGGGAGTGCAGGACATCTTTAGTATGGCTTAGGATTATGTAAGGAACTTTAGTACTTCAGACACATGACATGATATTGTGCATGGGAGGTCTGCACTAGTTTAGTATTGATTTCCATTGTGCAAGTGGTTATGCTACTACTTTATTATGGCATTAGCATTGCATAATAGGCTGCAATACTGTAGAGGTGCAACATGACAAAGTAAGAGAGTACAATACTCCTTTATTGTGGAATAACATTGTGTAAAGGGTCATACTGTTTGATATGGCACAGCACTGAGTATGGTGCTGCACTTTTGCTTTAGTATGGTTTAACATTCTGTAAGGAGCAGCAGTACTGCTTTAGTATCACAAAGCTTTGTGTAAGGGGTTACAGTAGTTTATAAGTATACATGACACTGTGAAAAAAACTTTGCTCAGCATAGAGCTTATGTAACGTGCAATTCTACAAAACTTGCACTCACCTCTTTAAATTGTTGTAAGTGCTTTACAGTAAGATATTCTGCATAATGCTTCACCAATACCCCCCACCCCTACCCCAAATGGGGCTTTGCTACCTTTACCCTTTAGTCTATAATGTTACTTCTAAGTCACAATAACTTTGAGGTAAATGCTGTCATATCTCTCACTAGTCTGGGAGTGTAAGATATGGTTAAGAAAGTTTTGCAGCAATATGCATCAGAAAATGGAAGTTGTTGTATTCTAGAGAGTATAGTTTTTTAGGAATGTAATGTAACACCGTAGAGAATGTGTATGTGTCTGTGTGTAAACACTGTGTGTGTTATGGAAAAGTTTGTTAGCAGGACATAGGGTCTCTGACATCAAATAAGAAGTCACAACACCCAAAATGAGGATGTGGCATTACAGAATACAGTGTGGAAAAATAAGAGTATATTGATATATTACATTTGTCTTGAGGAAGACATTGGTGAATATTATTCCAACAAGCAAGCTTGAGTGGCATGGCATTCACCAGAAGAGAAAAGTACAGCCTTAACATTATTATCTGCTTTACATGCAACCAGAGATTTCCACACCACCTGTACAGAGAAGACTCTCTTGCCTTCCCTGTTGAATTATAACTAACTCGGAGGACACATCATGCTGAGAAAGACTGCAAGTCTTTTCATGCAGCACTTTTAAAAACAAAACTTAAAATCTAATTTATCTATCAGTGTTTCAGTAACCATCTTTGATAAAAGCAGCTCTGACCAGAATAAGATAACTGCAAAAATAAATAAATAAATTAATAAAGGTAAGAGCAAGCGATACATATGAGGCTGACTGTACTACCGAGTTGAGGCAAAAACTGGAAGGACTCAGTTTTACAGGATGGCTGAAGACCTAATAAAGGACAAAAGAAAACTTAAAAATAATATAATTATATTTTATATTTTTATGCATCTTGTCTGAAGACGTTTGCAGCAGAATGCATAAAGCAATGATGACATACCAAATAAACAGCAGCTTTAAATCCTTCAACTATGAAGACCAACCAACAGGTGTCATAGCAGATTGTGACTTTCTTGATATTTTCTTTTTATGTTGTATTATTTTCAGTTGCAAGGCATTGCATGGCATTGCAAAGTCTTGTCATTATTGCTCTGCTGATGACAGTTGCAATTCATAAAACATTTCCCTTATATCCTACAGTGCATGCTTATATTAATCATTCAATCCAACTCATTCACTCCAATGGAGTGCAGGATGTTTGCACTGTAAGTTCCAATGGGCGGAGCCTAAACCTTTTGACAGAATCAAATGATGCCCTCACATTTCAAACACATGTTCATATCTCTGGAACCATAGGGGGTTATGAAAGAAGTATAAATGGCAAACCCTTCAGCACAAACTATTTTTAGAATGGTAGTATTGTTTAGGTGCTAGGTCTTAAACTGACTTTTATAAGTCACAGTAAACACAGTAACTATTACATTTGTAATATTTTCTGAACAACTTACAATATCTCAGCAACCATTCCAGTTGCACACAGGCTGTCAGCAGCATTTTATTCATCTAGCTGAGAGCTTTCATATGAGGCTAAGGAGTTCTATCTGTGTTACTTTGTTGTTAAGATATTTAGAAAAATGTGGAAATTGCATCTATATAAATTAATATCATAAAAATAACAGTTAATATCTATTTACCTGCACTAGAATGACGTCAAATATTAATGCAGTTGAGTTTGCCATTGTGTGAGCTTTAAGATGAAATCTTTTAAAACCTTGTACATAACATAGTTTTGGAATTATTGATGAAAATATGAACAAGCAATATTTGACACCTAGAGGCCTCAGTAGGAGTTAACTGCAGATGCACCTGGAGGCGTCACTCGGATGTTTCAAAACACTGTTTTCACCACATCATGACTTTACCCTTTTGTCTAATCAAAACAAAAGGCCTGTGGAGCACATTTATCTGCTGGATTCCTCAGTCTTTTGAATTTGCTACAATAATAACAAAACTAACAAAAGGAAATGCATCATTAATTGATAACTGGATTTTCATAACAAAACTGCACAATTAAATAATGTTCTTTGTACCTGTAACATCTATTGATATCAGTAATGTTCTGTATTATACCAATATTTCCATGCTTGCTTTTGAAGAGGCAAAGTGAAATAATAGCAGAAATGCAGTTTAATTCAAGTAACTGACTAAAGCATCCATGAAAATGCTCACTGAAGCTATGGTTGAGAAAAAAGCTGTCAGGTATGTTTGTCCTGTATTAAAAAATTAATAAATAAACATGACTGCATCAACAAGATGACAGAATAGACATTTCCCTTGAAGCCAGCAGGAGTTAACTGATCTGCACACATTAATTGGCTGTATGCTTTTAATCCATTACAGCTTTAGTGGAAAATAGCCCATGAAGTCACTTAATGTTTATAAATAATGGTATCCCTGTTGTGACAGTACCTTTAAGACAGACAGTGATGCTTTCAGAATTAAATTGTTTTATTGCAACCTCCTACTGTCTACAGCAGAACAAAAAATATACAGCAA
The DNA here is from genome assembly GCF_019279795.1 of Protopterus annectens. Taxonomy (NCBI): domain Eukaryota; kingdom Metazoa; phylum Chordata; order Ceratodontiformes; family Protopteridae; genus Protopterus; species Protopterus annectens. Next base: position 725,774,944 of record NC_056746.1, on the reverse strand, counting down.
TTAGTTTCTTCACAGTAATGATTTGGAGACTATAGCATTGTGGCCATAAAGACACATGTATTTGATCATGAACTAAGACTGATTGTATAATTGTCTTGCAGTACATATAATACCACTGGTGTAAAACATGTACTATATGATTAGGAAGTTGTTTCAGGTAGATTTATGCACATGTATGACTTATTGTTCATCTGTAGGTACTGAGCATATAGAATGTAGTATGCCTGACTGTAAAAAAAATGTTTTGCTCTAAGTTTCCATTTTACACCTTTATCTAGCAATGTATTCTAGATGACCATCACTCCCCCTGCATTTTCTCTTAAGCAGAATTCCTCTGCTATGACTACTTGGTCCTATTGTATTAGTGTTTTGCCTTGTAGTAGAAGTACCCACCTTTGCACTTACTTGCAGATTTTTATCTTACACTTGCCACTTCACAGTTATGTGTTGAATGCTGTTGACAGAATTAGTTGTAGATGATCAGACCATCACAGCAACATTTTTGTAATATTTGAAAACTGGAGCTCGGCACGATATACTTTTAAAAGCAGGTCACTACTCCAGTATGCTGCAGTGTAGATTTATAGACTTGATTCAGTTAGAGTTTTAAAATGATATCTGCTTTCCTGAAAGAATGCAGCTGGAACTACATTTGATGTCTAAATGGTGCTGTTCATTGGTTTTCTACATACATACCACAATAATGTTATATACCTGCATGTGATTTAGCAGATTTAACAGATTTTGTTCAGGAAAACATATCCCACTGTGTTTTGTACAGCAACAAACAATGCTTGTTAACAAAATCTTTAAGAATATGAGTGATGCTTTGACAAAATGTGTTTCATTCTGGATAACATCCAGAATAGGTTACACAGTGGTGATTTAAATAATGAGTAAGAATATAAAGAAGTTAAGTGGCAGCTTGGTCTTCCTGCTGAATAAGTGCCAGGTCTAAATGGTATGATTAACATTAAATACATTTTAAAAGCATCTAGATTTAATTAATTTTGGTTATTTTTATTATGTATTTACATTATTTTATTTGTATGCATTTTTCATTATGCTAAGTTCTATTACTCATGGATGGGGATGTGTCAGCTGCTAGCTTGTGATTGTTTTTAACGTTATATAAGTAACAGCTTGTATTGAGCTGGTGTTCTGAAGTTCTTATTGTAAATTAAAAGAACAAAAGCACTAGCTTTACACATATTGATCCTCATTTTGCATTTTTATCTCTGAATTTAATGGCATTTTTCTACTTTGCTTTAGTTTTTGTTATGTCATTTTCTATTAATTCCCTCTCCTTACCCTAAAGCAGCATGGATTCTGACAGGCCATTGCTCAATGACTGCAATTTAGTGCCTAACTGATGACATTCACTTCAACATAGACAATGGTAACTTGGCAGGAAGAATATTCATTGACTCACAAAAACCTTTGACCTTCTCATCCACCAGTTCCTCCTTCTCTGTCACTCTCTCTCTCTCTCTCTCTCTCTCTTTAGAATATTGGCATTAGTAACACATCCATCACCTGGTTCCAAGATTTCTTGTTAAACAAGTTCTTCACAGTTAAATTAGGCTCTTCCTTCCTTTTATCCTTTGATCATGGGTAAGCTGGTACATGTGTGTTCTGCACTTATCCTACTGGTACTGTCATTATTCAAAATGGTACTGGAGTACTACATATTTAGGACATGACAAAGAATTATATTGTGGTTATATAATGGTGTTGCAGTACTGCATCATTAGGAAATGGCACAGAATGCTACTGGAGTATTGCATGATTAGAGAATGACTCCTATTAGTGCTATAGCACTACATGAACAGGAAATGGCACATAATAGTGCTGCAGTACTGTATCATTAGAAAGTGGCATAGAATGGTACTGGAGTACTGCATGATTAGAGAATGATCCCTATTAGTGCTATAGCACTACATGAATGGGAAATGGCACATAATAGTACTGTAGCACTGTATCATTAGAATGTGGCATAGAATGGTACTGGATTACAGCACGAGTAGAAAATGACTCATAATGGTGCTGGGGTGTTGTATCATTAGGAAGTGGCATAGAATAGTACTGGAGTATTTCATGATTAGAAAATGACACATAATCATGCAGGAGTACTGTATCATTAGAATGTGGCATAGAATGGTACTGGATCACAGCATGATTAGAAAATTACTCATAACGGTGCTGGGGTAGTTGATGATCACAGCAACTAAGAATGGAAACTGCACAACTAACCTCAGAGACGTATATTGCATGCATAAACAGTAAGTTTGAATAACCATTTCCTGAGGAACCAAATACCTTATAAATAAAACAAGTAAATATTACATTATAAATAAAAATCACAATCAACAAAGGCTCTTTCATCACTTAGAATAACACAACAGCCACTTGGGTATCATTTAAATGAACATTACAAAAAAAAAACTCTTAACTGCCAAATTACCTAAGTAACAACAATATACATATACCCTTGGATTCAATAAACTCCATGTAGGCTTCACGCAGAACCTACAAGGAATGTATGTCTTAGCACCATGGTGCTCAAGATGCATCATCTCAAAATACTTATTAATGAGGTGCAGCGAGTTTCAGCTAGGTTTCACAACTTGCAAAAGTGTTGCTGGCCATGAAACCTTTTTAATTAAACTTGGATAACAATTCTGTGTAAAGAAGAGCAGCTATGGTGCTTGGATTTGCAAAGAATGCCACAATGATCACCAGGGCTTTACAAATAGCTGTTATTTTGTTAGTGCAACACATCTGCACAGAGGCAAACTTAACCAGAGGATAAATAACCAGTAATATGGGCATATTTGACCATAGATGTCACACAGGAATGTGTTAGAATGTAACATGCTCAAACGCTTAAGAATTAGGAATGTGGACAAAGCCATAACAATGGGGGGACAAAGGGCCAGAAATTGGAAAAGATGTTTAATATTGCATTTCCAAACTTAGGAAGTTGATAGAATATATAGGTTGTACATTAACATGAACTTTCTGAAGAACAGGAAGTTTGAAACTGAAATGTCAGGCATCAGTTTTTGACTGCATTCTGCAATGACATGCCAATGATTTCCCAGGAAAAAAAATGTTATGAAGAAGAGATCACAAATATGACACAAAAAACAGACATTCGGCACAGATCAAGACAGTTTAGAGGTATGCACTCAAATGTATGCTTTAGTACATCAGTCCAGAGATCATGCCAGTGATATGGCAGAAAGCTACATATCTGATAAAGAAAACATCTGAACATCCTGGGAATATCTGGACAGTTGAGAGGTATGAATGTGAAGTATACGTTTCAACATAGAGAGATGCCACATATGTCATATACTGGTCTACTGATTTTGTGATATAGCTGTTCATGACCACATATGACAGTGTTGATTGAATGCATCAGTGTGGAGTTTTGTCAAATTCCTTGACCTTGTCAAGCTCCACAAGATGATACTGTTGTCATGCATGCTTTTAATTACCTCTTTGAGGACATCTATCAAATGTAGTGGACCTGATGAAGCAGTAACAACTCACACATATTACTAGTGTACATGTAGAAGAGGTCCATGATGACATGTTGGTCTACCTCACAGTCAAGGAGAGTCAGGATGTCCCTATACATGCGTGCATCAGGTACTGACACCCCCCCCAACTCAGATGAATGCATGTTGATGTACACCCTTGTATGGGAACATAGGCCATGTGGAGGGTGTGTTGAACTGTCTATTCTACAGTATCAGAAAGATGTATGTGCTGGGTCATGCCATAGGTGATCAGTGATGTCACAACACATGGATTCCATGTGATAGGCCTGGAAGAAGGTAAGACAGTACATACTGCCTATTGTGATCTGGCCTAGGGATTTGACACAATCACAAATGCAGGTATCATTAAGGAAACACCCAAGCTGGAGATTAAACCTTACATCAGTTGATGGGTAAACAATTGGCTCACTGACAGAACACATCATGTGAAAGTTGATGAATCAACCTGTACCAGTAGAGCTGTCACCACTGACAAACCCCATGGATCTGTGCTTGTCCCTTCACTGTTTGAATTGTATTTCTTGACAGTTCAGCCTAAAGTATATGGCCTCTGGCTTACCAAGTTTGCTGATTCTTGCATATTGTGTTTAATCATTCAGTCCACCAATGCTAATAACATAGCACAGGAGGAGCTAACACACAACTGAATGGTGACAAAGGTACACAATGTACAAATAAATGCAGAGATGTGTGTTTGTAATGTGTCCATCTGAAAAGTGGAGTTCCATGTTAGTCACAGCATTGAAAACAGTCCTGCTCTGCAGAAACCCAGTTATGCCAGTACTGGGATCACATTTAAATAGCCAATCTGAACTTTGACCACCAAGTGCCCATACTGCTATTGAAAGCCTATGTTGTACACATCATAACTCATGCCATCATATTGAGATGTTAGAATTGTATAACAGCATTGTAGTTAAACATTATTATAGCAATAATACATTATAATGTGCATTTTTACATGTAGCAGCTGGAGAAACAACAGGGCTTTCCCAGCAAGATAAGACAGGGCCTACAGACCATGCCATGATATATGAGGATAGACTAAAAACCATGTCACTGTAAACTTTACTGTACATGAAGATGTGATTTCTGGCTGGCCTCCATGCCAGTCTCTGACCCTGCCCTGGTGTGAGTACTGCATATCCAAAAATGTGACTGAGCTGATGACATTGAGGAGAAGATGACAGTGTCCCACATGCTGGTGTAAAATGCTCTCTGTAATATTGAATAACAGCTCCTACACACAGTTGACTAGACTGCAACTTGAACCCCTACCTATCTCAGTACTCACACTACAGAACACAGTACTTAGCACAAGTACCATGGCACAAGTCTGACTTATACAAGGGTGCAGATGAACTTATAGTAGATGGCATCAGTAGGCCATGTGGGAGATAAGTGATTGAGAGGCCTGCATGAAATGGATGTGTAGGCATGAACAAGTATCAACATACAGGCAATCCCTGTAATTGAAAAAGTAACTGTAGGATACACACATCTGCTCTGCTGTCTAGACATACAAACATAATCAAATATAGTAAGAATAGAACCCCTACCTAAGTACAAAGACTATAGAATGTGGTCCTTAATGCAAGCACCACAGCACAAGTATGAGTTGTACAAGAGTGCAGGTCATCTTATAGTAGATGACATCAGCAGGCCATGAGGAATACAGGAGGTTGGAAGGCCTGTATGAAATGGATGTGTAAGCATGGGCAAGTACCAAAATGCTGGCAATCCATGTAATTGGAGAAGTAACTGGACTATACACACATGCTCTGCTGTCGAGACACACACACACATGTGCACATGTGCACGTGCACACACACACACACACACACACACACACACACACACACACACACACACACACACACACACACACACACACACAGTGAGAATAGAACCCCTACCTAAGTACACAGGCTACAGAAAACAATATTCAATGCAGGCATCACAACACAAGTCTGATTTATACATGAATGCAGGTGAATTTATAGTAGATAACATAAGCAGGCCATGTGGGGGGCAACATGTTGTGAGGTCTGCATAGGCACATAGTTTCATAGGTTCATATGAGGCTATTTAGAAGTGTAGCTGTGTAAAAACACAAGTACCCTTATTGAGCATAGCTGGATGGTCGTTTTTAGCAGGCTGCATTTGTGAGCAGCATCAACTGTCTCTCTCCATGAGGGACATTTCTGCCAGCCCAGAGGTGACTTTACAATCACCCAACCAGTAGTCAAGTTTGTGCTTGAACAAGGACACTGAGGAGTACTGCTTCACATGCAGTGGAAGCCTATTATAGGGGAGTGTGAATCATTGTGGGATATATCTGTCTCCCCAGCATGTTCTGCTTATGTCACAGACTAAGTTGAGAACCCTGGGGCAAATTATAGTTGCCCCATTTGAATTGCAGATGACCATCATTTCCAGAAGGGCAGAGTCTGAGAATGCTCTGCAGGGCAGCCATAGGTCACCTCTCAGCAGTCTGTATTATACCAAGTACAGTGATAGATACATCAGTGTTTCCATGTATGTCATGTTTGTAGGCCTGGGAGACTCCCTGGCACAACCCTGTGTTCTCTTCAATTGCCTGGTGTCTGGTGAGCTACCAAGAGATGTGAGCATTGTACTCCATTATTGGTGTTATAAGGGTGAAGTACAGCAGAGATATTACTATGCTGGTCTTGGATGTATAATGTCTACAATGCAGATTGTGTGTCTCACCATTATGGGCACAAAGTCTCACAACACTGTGAGCTTAGGGGGTGCTACGTATATCATAATTTGCACGGGGTAATTCATTGACAAAAGTGACAATGAGTCACTCTATGCTTAAAGATCAGTCTGTGAGTTTGTCACCAATCATCGGTCTGTGTCAGCCCCTACTGTAATATGTTACCATTATTGGGGGTGTCTATATGAGTGCATCCAGTTAACAGTCATTTGTAAACATGGTAAGCTGCATGACATTTACGGTTGCCTTTGCTTATTACCCATACAGTTGATGGCCGCCTATCACAGATCCTTGTGGTATTCTACTGGTGAATGTGTTAGTGGTGGAGAAGCAGTCCCCAACAGTGACAATGTGCATTTTGTCCTTAAGCCAGTTGTCTATCCATCTAGTACTGTATGCCCTAATTCCCAGATGGGAGATCTTCAGTATGAGACATGTCTGGGGGATAGTGTCAAAGGCCTTGGATAACTCAACATAGGTGCTATGTCCTGTTATCAATCATCCATGTCTTTGGGGTCATTATCCAAGAAGTCCACAAGCATTAATAAGCAAGATCTACCCCTTGGCAAAACAAAGATGGGCAGGGTCAAGTATGTTGAAGGTCATCTCTGTCACTGTGGATATGGTCCATGCTGATTCCTGCAGTAGTCGTGCGGATAAGACTTTTTAGGTGTATTGGTCAGTAATTGTAATTCTGCATGTTACCATATTGATTAGCATTACATAGTGCACAACATTTGATATTATATTTTGTAGCGTGGTTGATATATGTGTGGAAAAAGTACTGAGACCCTAGAGTTGTAGTGTTTGGTGGGGTGCCATCACATGGATTTATTTTAAATATATGGCATACAGTTAGACAGGGTCCTCAGTTTGTAATGTTTCTACATGTAATTTCATATCATACAAAGGAAATGGTAAATAAACAGGAGAAATTCAGCATAATATATACATTTTCATAGTGCAACAAGCAGCAGGTTCGTGCGATGGTTAGCAAAGTGCATACTCATGCAAAATACCAATGTTTGCGCGTAGCTAACCAGTCCACAAATGCAAGCTGTCTTGCAAAAGTTTGACAATTAGGATTGCATCTAGGAAACACACCTGTTGCTTAACTGATTATGCAACAGTACCTGTTAATGCACTCATACATTCCTTTTTTGTGCCAGATGGCACTGATTTTGAATACAGGTGAATCTAATGCTTTAAAATACTTTTTGTTACAGATTGATAATGCAATAACATGAATTGTTTATATGAGATAAGTTGCTGTCTGTTTGCATATCACAGCTAGGTTAAGCGGCATTGAGTGGGGTTAACTGCAGCTTTTGCTCCGCTCACTGTTGGTACAGAATGCACACTTCCACACAAGCATGGACCCAAAAAAGTGAAGGGATCCATTGCTTCTCCAGCATTGCTAAAGTCTGACTGTATTCAGTCTGTGGAATAGACTTGCTATTTAGGTGACTCTGGCAACAGGTGTTAATGCATTGAATGCAAGGATACATTCCTCTTTGGGGCCAGATGGCACTGGCTTCAAATACAACTGTAGCTAATACTTTTAACTACTTTTTCATTAGTGTTGCTGCACATTGGTGTGCAATGCCCACCATCATACAATAATGCATCAAAGAAAATTAAACGGGGAAGACAGATAAGTAGTGAAATGGAGAGCAAGCAGAGGGAAGAACAAATGGAAAGCAATACAGGAATGTGAAGGAGGGGGGTAGGAAAGAACCATATATATCCATTTCTTTAACAATAAAAACTGATAATATATGCATAATATTAGCTGAATTTGGACTGTCACCTTCAGAGAGAGGGGTGACCACAACACAATCATGTTGTATAGCCAATTGGACCAAATCAAGTGTGTCGAAGATGTGTGTGAAATGGAAGGGACTTTTTTTTTTTTTTTTTTTTTTTTGAGAGGGACAGGAATGTTGGGAAGGGGCATAGGTTTGTCTGGCTCTGCTAATTTGCATAGGTGAGGAAGCAGCTTTAAACAGACATGACAACAAGACAAGATTTAGAGATGGTGATAGACACAAGTGTTCAGTGGACACCTTGGATGGGGTGAGGGATACCCAGGACCCATGGACATCAAGCTGGTTGACAATGAGAATTGAGTCCTCATCCACAGCACTATCATTACTGTCACCTCAATCTGCTACTGACTAGAATGACCAATGTCTGTTTCTCCTTCTTCTGGTCATATGTAAAATGAGGGAGAGCAGCCACTCCATCTGGTGTAGGCATGCACCATCCCTGACAGTTCACATGGTTGATAAACTCACCACCCCTGCCACTCCTCCTGGTGGGATTCACTGGTTTATCCTCCAGGACAGAACTATCTGAGGTGGCAGGTAGTGAACGGGCAGCACAGATGGTGCTGTCAGGTTGGCTTCCATATGTGCTGGGCAATGGTGCAGTTGCCGGTGGAGGAGGGGCAGGTGGATCCTGTCAGGCAGGCCTACCCTGCTGTGCTATGTTGTGGAGCATTTTATGATGTGGTACACATGCATGACATGGACACATTTTGACAACACATAAAATAAAAATAAATTAATAAAAAGAGATAAGGGTTGAGGTTAGAGGGAAAAAAAGATACAATTAGTACCTTCATATGTAACATACAATGCATTCATACAATTATTTGACTCTATTTATTATCTTAACCTTTACTCTTAAGACTATCACCCCATAACAGATAACTTATTACTTTTAAGACTAGCAGCTCCTAATAGATACAAACTATGCTACAGACTGCAGTAAGTATTCCTTTACATGTGTATATGCTGTGCATATGTGAGTTCCAATTATCCATACTGCACTTTATAGCAGGGCTTGCGTACCACTGGTATAGAGCTTTTACTTTAAACCTTTAAGTTACACATAATTAAAGAGCTAACAGTTATTGTATACTACAGACATGTGGTATTGGAACCCATCACCTCTGGCTAAAGTCTAATATTGCAGTCTTGGGGCCGGATTCACGAAGGCTTGCATGGAGTCTAAGAATAGAATAAGACTCCATGCAGCCAACATGTCCGCCGAACGATCCAGGAAGAGCCGGTAGGGGTGCGTAACAGAGCTCCTTAAACTAGTCCTACACGGACAGGGCTTGGATATGCAAATTACCTCAATTGCAGGCGAAAGCTATGCAAATGAGGTAAATGTGCGATCCAGGAAACCCGAACCTGTCCGAGTAGGAGTAGTGTTATTTGCAGAAATGTACTCAGTTGATAACTGAGTACGGTTCTGCAAATAGCAAAACTGAGCCATGACAGCTGCAAAAAAAGCATGCATTGACAGGAGGAAGCATGACAATAGCCAAAAATACGGCCATTGGCAATGGGAAGTGATGCAAAATAGAAATAAAATAACTTTTTTTTTTTTTTCATCCTGATCTCTGGGATTTAACCGTAGTGCAGCGCCGCGCAAATGCGCTGCACCCTAAAAACCAGAAAATTAATAATTAAGATTCACAAATGTAGATTTTATAGCTAAAATGAATTTACAATGCAAGTGAATGGGAGGCTGAAGACAACATGGCCACCAAGTAGAGGTTGCTAAGGAGGGAAGCTCAGTCTAAGAGATGTAACCAAGCATTAGTAGGCAATTCTATGCAAATGAGAGTTAGGATAGTGAATTGCAAGTTTACATAGGAAATGAGCACAGTCAGTGGAGTGTAGGAGTAGAATAAGGGAAGTAACAGAGTAGAAGATAGGTGACATCATGAGGGGGGTATGTATGAAAGGAGTGAAGCTCATTGGTGCAAAGTGTCATGTGTCAGCCGACAATTACATATTATTGAAAGAGGTGTGCCAACAGGTAGGCCAGGTAAAGTCAAGAAATTGAAGGTGTATGCCGTGGATAACACCAAAGCTTCTTGCTGAGTGTGCATGCACGTGTGTGCGTGCCAGTAAACCCGAGTAAGACAGTGTGAGCACGTGTAAGCGTGTGTGCGTGCATGAAAGCTTGAATAAGCATATGTAAGGCTGTGTAAACAGTTGTAAGCATGTTTGCACCAGTGTGCACACGTTTTAACAAGAATAAGCAGGTTTTAGTCCGTGTAAGCATGTGTGCGTGCGTGTTAGCTGGTATGCGCGTGTTTGCACTTGTGTCCGTGGCGCTCCCCCCTGAGGAAACAGAAAGGAAAATGGAAGCACACCAAATAGTAGGGAAGTTACCAGGGAGTACTAGCAGAGCTAGCCGGTGAAAACAATCAGAATCAGGCAATTACCCAGGCAGAACACTAGCCCAGCCCAGCCAGCACTTAAAACACTGCAAACAACAGTCCATTATGTTTCTCTCAAGAGACACTGCAACACTGCAGTAAGCTAATGGCAGTGAAAACTGAAAAAGCTGTACTGAGGCAAAAAATGTTAGGGGCTGCCATTGCTGTTATAAGGCGACATATGCAATATGCTGAGGGTGGTGATGATGCAAATGCTGCTGGACAATCCACAGTGAGGAGATGGAGAAGAGTGTACAGGCCCAGGGTAACCTACCAGGGGCTACATGAGCTGGAGATAGTGGAGCGCTATAGAGTGGACAGAGACCTCTTGCAGCAAATTGTTGATCTGTGCAGGCCACACCTCACACACAGAACCAACAGAGGGGAACCCATCCCAGTGGAAACTAAGGTATGTGTTGGACTAAGAATATTAGCAACAGGTACCTTCCAGAGACCAACTGGTGATATGATGGGAATATCACAGGCATCAGCATCCAGGGTACTGCACCAGTTCCTGGATGCCATGTCAGCACATGTTGGTGATCATGTATACTTCCCCAATTCCTGTGAGGTATTGGCCAGCAATATGCGTCTCTTCCCACAAATAGCGGAATACCCTGAGGTAGTGGGTGCAATACACTGCACGCACATATGCATCAAAGCACCATCCGGTGAGCGGGGTAGGGCCTATTTCGACTGCAAGGGCTTCCCCTCCATCAACTGCCAAATCATTTGTGATGCCCAGGGCATAATACTGAATGTGTGTGCTGGCTGCCCTGGAAGCTACCATGATTCCCATATCTGGCATCTGACGCAGCTGTACCAGACATTTGCCAATGGGGACATCCCACATGGACACCTAGTGGGGGATGCTGGCTATGCACTGGAGCCATGGCTGATGACACCCATCAAAAACGCACACACACCTGAACAGGAACACCATAATGAGGCACACTCACAAACACGATATGTAATCGAGCGTGTGTTGGGCTGCTCAAGTCACGGTTCCAGTGCCTGGACACATCTGGTGGAGCTTTGCAGTACTCACCAACTACATGTTCATAGGTTCATAGGTTCATAGGTTGTTACTAGACTATCAGCCCTAGGGCCTATACAAGCCTAGCCATAACAATTCCCTGGCTATTTCTTCCCACATTATTTACTTTCCTGGACCCCTGTCTAGCAGGGCGACTGACATGATCCCTGGGGTGAATTTCCTTTCTCCCATCCAATCGTCAAGGTTCCTCTTGAAGAGGTCCAAAGAGGCACTCTGCTTGACATGTATGGGCAATCTATTCCAGAGTCTGGGGAGTCTCTGGGTCAGGAACCTATTCCTCCAGCATGTTTTGTTTATTGTGATGACAAGGTTTAGATCCCTGGAGCGTGTAGCTCTGAGGGATTGGGATTTCTTTAAGTGTAGCATGTCCAACAGCTCTGGGTTTGACATGGCCTTGTATGTTAAGCAGAGATCGCCTCTGAGTAGACGATATGCGACAGAGTATAGCTGGAGTTTTTTAAGTCGGTCAGCGTAGGGCATCTGCTTTAGGCCTGTGATTCTTTTAGTGAGGTACTTCTGGGGCCTTTCCAGTTGTTGCAGATGTCTTGAGAGGTACATACCAAATGAGGCGTTGTATTCTATAATGGGTCTAATGAGGGATGAGTACAGTGGGACAATGACCTCCTTTTTTCTGGATGAAAAGCCCTTCGTGATGAGGTGTGCCACATAGAAGGATTTCCTGACTGTTGTGGCGATGTGGTTATTGAAGGTGAGACCACTGTCCACCTGTGTCCCTAAGTCTCTTATCACACTTTCTGTGTTTAGTGTACTGCCACCTATATGGTAATTCATGGATACATGTTTTTTTCCCAAAGGGGATAACAATACATTTCTTGGCATTGAGCTTGAGCCCATGGCTTTGGCACCAAGCATCTGTTTCTGTAAGGCCCTTTTGTAGAGTATCCACATCATTTGGGGATTCAATAATGGCTCCCAGTTTGCAGTCATCTGCAAACTTTGTTAGCCTGAGTCCCTTAGTGTTGACCTGTACTTCAGAGAAGTAGATGCCAAACAAGAGTGGCCCCAGGACTGAACCCTGAGGTACTCCACTTGTCACTTGTCTGGAGCTGGATTTGGAGTCGGCTACTTTTACAGTGTGGGTTCTATCAGTAAGCCATTTAGCAACCCATTGGGTGACATAGGGATTAATGCCCAACTTAGTAAGTTTATCTATGATTCCAGAGTGGGGGATGGTGTCAAAGGCCTTGGCAAGGTCTAGATAGGCTGTGTGGACCACCTTACCCTTGTCCATGGCTCTGGAGACTGATTCAAAGAAGTCAATCAGGTTCAGGAGACAAGATCGGCCCTTCACAAACCCAAACTGGGTGGGGTCCAGTGTTTGAAGGCTGCCAATGTCTTTGTTTATACGTTGCATGATAATACGCTCCATGGCCTTGCAGATAAGGCTTGTCAGACTGATGGGACAGTAATTTCCGGGATCCAAGGTGGATCCCCCCTTGTGGATTGGGATAACTGTAGCTCTGCGCCACTCAGTGGGCACGAAACCTGAGGTGAGGCTATGATTAAACATGACACTTAGGTGAGGTGCCAGTTCATATTGTAGTTCATGTAGTACACAGCCTGGGATGTCATCCGGTCCCATGGATGCTGTATTCTTGGCCTTAGAGAGTGCGTTTTGTACCTGTGTGGCTGTTATTTCTGGAATTTGGCAATCTTCCGGTATTGAGATGGGCCATTTAGGGGGTGAGAGGGGGGTGAAGTTGGCACTGAATTGATCTGCCAGGATATTGGCAATATCCTTCAGATCAGTATATTTAATGCCATTCTGTTTTAGCTCAGAGCAGATCTGAGCATTGCCATTTAGATTCTTGACATAGTTATAGAATGCTTTGTGGTTGTCTTTGGAATCTTTGGCAATTTTATTTTCGTAACTAGCTTTGGAGGATTTTATGAGGCATCTCAGTTTCTTACTGAGGCTAGTAAGGAGTTTTGCATCCTGGGATTTTCCTCTTTTCTGCAAAAGTTTCTTCCTTTTGTTGTAAAGTTTGTTTATGGCAGGGGACCACCAGATTGGCTTCCTTTTTTTGGATGAGAGCATTTTGGTTCTATTTGGGATGGCATGATTCATGCATGAGTGGATGTGCTCATACAGTGCCTTAGTGTAGGATTCAGCAGTTGAACTTTCAGTTCCCGTCTGCATGGGTGTCATGAAGTTTGTCACTTCTGACTTGAGTAGCATGAAGTTGGCTTTGGAGAAGTTTTTTATGGTGGTTTCTTTACTGGGGTGGGGTGGGATGTGGATGTTAATGGTGATTAGCTTATGGTCAGACCTGACTAACGAGGGGGTGACCATAGGTATGGAGCATTGATTTCCATGTTGGTAATGACCAGGTCTAGGATATTGGAGCCCCTGGTGGGACTATGGATTAGTTGATCCAGGGCATTGGAATTTATGAATTCCAAGAACTGTTGCACAAAGGTGTTGGGACATGAGTAGTTTTCCCAGTTAATGGCAGGGTAGTTAAAATCACCCAGTATTAGGGTGTTTGGTTCTATCTTAATATTTTCCAGTATGTTTAGAAAGGTGTAGTGAGAATCTTGGGGTATGGTGGGGGATCTGTAGCAAGCTACAATTTGGATTGCAGTCTTACCTAGTGTTAGTTGCACTTGGAGAATTTCAGACACATTGTGTTGGCCAACTAGCCTGGTGGTGTGAATATCCTTGGTGAATATTGACACTCCTCCACCTTTAGTGTTTCGGTCCTGGTTTGGTGGCCGAAAAGTGTGGTAAGAGTTGTAGCCTGGTATTGCAGGGGTGCTCTCTGGCACCTTGAACCAGGTCTCAGTTACTGCACAGATATCGATGTTCTCCATTTTTAGGAGTGCCTCGAGAGAGTGCATTTTGAGGTTTAGACTTCTAGCATTGAGTAGCATTACCTTCAGATTTTGCATGCTTGTACCTGTTACGGTGGTGGTTTTGTCCTTTGAAGTTTGCCTAAAAAAGGCACTATAGGGGTGGCAAGAGCCTTAGCCAGTAACCTGAATCCCAGGGGCGACAGGTGCAGACCATCTCTGGCAAAGCATCGTGGTCTGTCAATCATGTCATCCCAGGCAGACAGATACTGGATCCCCTTTGAATGACACCATAAACTTAGCCAATTGTTGAAGTCAATCATTTTATCCTTATATTGTGGTATCATTCTGGGTGAAGGCAGGATGCTACTCTGGGCTAGGGTCATACCTGCCTGGGCCACATGATCCGAGAGCTCTTCCATGTCTCTTTTCATGTAGTCCAGGGAGGTACGTCTCAAGTCATTCACTCCAACATGGACAATGACAGAGTCATATTTGTACTTGTTGTGGAGTGACTTGAGTGCATGCGTTATGTGGCGGATCCTGGCACCCGACAGGCAGCTGACTGTAATTTTCTCCTTATTCAACCTGGTGAGAGGGACATCAGTGTGCCGGACTATAGAGTCACCTATGACTAAAGTGTTAGGTACATTGTCTTGCCTTAGGGGCTGTTGCTGGGTGGCACACTGGTGTTGTGAACTATGTGACACATTGGTTGTGATTGGTGTTCGTTTGCGTTTCAGCTTCAGAGGTCTTTGTTGCTTGGGCAGGTTACAGTTTAGGGCCTCTGCATATGTGGATTTAGTGTACCCAAATTGTCATGGTATGTGCTATGCTATATAATATGATCCTGCGAAAACAGCTTCAGCAGGACCAGCATAAGCCTGGGCCAAACAGCCCTCCACCATTGCCAGGGCCATCACAGGCAGAGCATGACTCGGAGGAGGAACAACCTGAGCCTGCCCCAGTAGGCAGAAGGAGGCATGCCCAGTATGCTTTGGCCTTGGCAAAGAGGCAACGCATAGCACATACACTGGCTCAGTAGGAACTCTGGAAATGATACCTCTCTCTGACCCACACATATAGTAAAAGGGATGCCTACGTTGACACTACCTGCTGTCAAACATGTATAGGGAGTGTAGTATGTGTATCCGACATAGGCAGCCCTGCATCAACACCTGAGGCATGATTGCCATGTGTTAAGCAATATAAAGCAGTGCTAAACAGCATTTACCACCATGTAGTATATGCAAACCAAATCGCACACACCAACTAGTACAAATGTGGTCAATGTTGAGTAATATTGGCCAACGTCCAGCAATGACGGTTAATATTGAGCAATGTTGGACAAGCTGGGTCTAAGTAGGGCAAAGCTGAATAAAAGCCAACATGCTCATAGTTGCTCTACTGGCCATTAAGCAGTCTGGTCTGCTCAGTATGAAAATATAAGCAGTGATTGTTCTCGAACCCAGGATACTGTGCATTATAGTCATAGTACTGAACCACTAAACCATGACAGCATTACAGTGGTTAAACTGTATGAAGAAATGTTGATAAGTCTATGCAAAGTATTCCATGGAAATCCTGCAGGCACAGCATAATCCCAGTCGAGTTATGACACAAAGGTGAGTCCTGCAGTAAGAATAGAACCTGACTTTCAACACACACAGTAGAAATGTTAATATTGGACATGTACACATACATCAACAAATGTAGTGGACCTCAGACAGCAACATACTGAAAGGTCACACTGGGCATGCTCACACACTTGAATACATGAGACAAATGTCAGGCAACAGAACACTGACAGTCTGAACTGGACATGCTCACACACTTAGGCCATGTTGGAGTACAGCATTGAGTCACACATATCAGGCAGTTGCATGTGTTAATCCAGGAACCTCTCACTATCCAGCAATTTGCCCTGTGCACACACTTATATGACAACAGACACATATATAATATAGTGGAACCCTGTGATAACCAAATATGTTCTGCAGATACCTAAGAGGTTCATAGAAAGTGTGAAAGCAAAGATGATAAAAACCTGCAAACAGTATCAGCAATAAACACTGTGCATCATGAACATTTTCATAGGTTCAGAGGTTGATACTAGGCTATTTGCCCTAGGGCATGTTCAAGCATAGCCAGAGTGTGTTTGGTTGCTGCAACCCAGTCAAATCAGAACACTGTGCCCGTGAATAGTAGGTCACACAAGATAGCCCATTTACGTTTAGTGTATTGTGCCTCTGTCTAGCAGGGACCCAGAAGATATCTCATGGGTACACATACGATCACCCATCCACTTGTCAAGATGTCACCTGTAGGTGGTCAGTGGGTGGCTCTGCTTATGCAAAACTGGGACTACACTCTGCAGTTAGTTTAGCCTTACGGATAATAATCTGTCCCCCCAGCATGTCCTATCAACATCTGTGCTGAGGTATATGTCCCTGGAGTGTGTAGCTCCAAGGGAGTTGGATATCCTGAGGTGGTGCATGTCCATTAATTCTGGGTTGGATATTCAGATATTGCCTTAAACTACAGGCACACAACACATCCGTGTAGGTGGTAAGTGAATGAGTAGAGCTGGAGTTACTGTATCTGAACTGTGCAGGGCATCCGTGTGAGTCTCTACATCTGCTTGATGATTAACATTTGTGGTCATTACAGTTGCTGCAGGTGTCGGGTAAGGTACAACCCAAATGTGGCATAGTAACCAAGCATGGTTGTGATGAGTATAGGGGCACAATGACCACACGTGATCAACATGTGAAACCATGTGGGATATGGTGGGCTATGTAGAAGTACTGTCTAACCACTTTGGCAATGTGATTGTCAAAGGCGAGAGTACGAACAGGTCATGTCCCCAAACCCATAACAACTACTACCGTATGTAATGGATTACTACCTATGTGGTAATGTGTGGGCATGTTGTCATTCTCAAAGGGGATGACTATGCAACTAATGGCATGTAGCCATAGACCATGGCTCAGGCACCAGTCATGCTATCTCTGTGAGACCCTGTATGAGTATGCATGTGCCAGCTGGAGAGTTGATTATGGCACCCAGTTTGCAGTCATCTGCAAACATGGGCAGCCATATCCCTCCTGTGATAGCCTGTACATCACACAAATATATACTGAACAAGAGAGGTCCCAGGACTGAGCCTTGTGGGATGCCATGTGTAACTGGTGTATAGTCAGACATGGCACCTGCAACACTGAGCATGTGGGTGCTATCTCTGATCCAGGTAGCAATCCATAGTGTGAGATATGTGTTGATATTGATGCCAATGAGCCTATGCATAATGGCCGTGTGGGGTATTGTGTTGAAGGGTTGTGCAAGGTCCAGGCAGGCTGTGTGGACAACTGTCCCAACACTGATGGACCTGGTAACTGTTTAAAGAATACAAACAGGTCCAACAGGCAAGATCTGCCCACAACAATGCTATAATGTGTAGGACCCAGTGTCTGTAGGTTTCCCATGTCTATGTGCATGAGTCCCATTACAACAGGCTCCATAGCTTTGCAGAACAGGCTAGTTAGCCCTATACACCGATATTGTCTGTGGTCTGTTATGGCAGTATTCAGTGGAGCGGGACCACTATTGCTGTATGCCATTCCATGGGTACAAATCCTGCAGTAACCCTGATATCAAATAGTGATGTAATGTGAGGGTTACGTCTGTCATGAAGGCCATGTACAACACAGGCCGGGACACTGTCTGGTCCAATTGATGCTGTGTTGTCCGCTGTGGGGAGGGCAGCACTCACCTGTTTATTTGTGATGTCAGGGAAGTTACACTCTGTTGGGATGGACAGTACCTCCTTAGGGGGGATGGGGTGGGGAGACATTTGCATTGAACCTGTTTGCCAGGATGTTGGCAATGTCTGTGGGTTCAGGGTATGTTCAGTCAGTATGCAGTAACACACAGCATATCAGTGAGTGTCCATCCAGGTACCTGAATTAACTGAAGAAGGCCTTGTGAGAGTCCGATGTGTCTGGTGCAATTGTCCATTAGAAGCGGGCCTGACATAAATACACGAGTGATTGTAGCTGTCTGCTAGTACAGGTCACAGATGCCTTCCCTGCCTGGGATTGTGCTCTATCATGTAGTAGCTTCCTCCTTTTGTTGTATAGTGTATTAATGGCCGGGGTCCACCAGACAGGTCCCCTGCCATTGGAGGAGTGAGTCCAGGTGTTATTTTGGATAGCACGATCCATGCAGTCCACTAGGTGTCCATAGACTGTGTATGTAAAGGATTCAGCAGTCTGAGCCATACTTACCACTGACCAAGGGTCTCTGAAGGATACCACCGTGGTATGGAGAAGTGTGACATTTGCTTTTGGGAAGTTCACCAAGATTACCCAGGATGGGTGTGGGGATGGGATATGGATGTCCAGTGAGGTAAAGTATGTTCTGTCCTTACCAATGAGGGGTATATCGCAGGTGTGGAACATAGAGTCCCTATGTTGGTGATGATCATGTCCAATATGTTGTCCCCTCTTGTGGGTGTGGTGACCGGTTTTGCCATAGCATATGAGTTTACAAATTGTAGCGACTGTTGGGCGAGGGTGTTGGGGCCTGAGTACTATCCCCAGTCAATGTGTGTGTATTTGATGTCACCCAATATAATGGTGTTTGGGGAGACCGTCATATTGTCCAGTGTTCCCCAGAAAGACGAGTGTGGTTGCTGAGTTTGTGAGTGTGGTCTGTAGCAGGCAACAAACCAAAAGGCGGATTTGCATAATGTTAGGTGCATATGTAAGGTCTGTGATGCTTTGTGCAGTGCTACCAACCCGGAGGTATGTGTATCTGTGATGTATATGGATATTCCCCCTATTTGTGTTGGCCATTCCGAGTTATGTGGTCAGAAAGCATGGTACGAAATATAACCTGATAGTGCTGGTATGCATGTGGGAGCCTGAACCATGTGTCTGTTAGTGCACAGATATGGCTATTCTCCATACTGAGGAGATTCCTGAGTGTGGTCAATGTGAGGGTAATACATCTGGTGTTGAGCAGCATTACTCTCAGTGTCATGTACTCTGTAATGTCTATGGAGGTGGGTCTGTCTTTCGAGCCCCGCCTAAATAAGGCAGTATGGTGTCAGCAAGCGCCTTAGCCAGTATTCAAAAGTCCAAGGGTGACAGGTGCAAGCTGTCCATAGGGAAGCTACGGAGCATGTCGAGCATGTCACCCCAGGCTGACAGACTCTGTATCCCCTTTGAATAACACCAATATGTTAGCCAACTGTTAAACGTGATCAGTTTGTTGGCATACTGAGACATCATACTTGGTGAGTGTAAGATGCTAGACAGGGTCAGGGTCATACTGGCCTGGGCTACCTGATCAGAGAGTTCCTCTATGTATCATGTCATGTGGTCCAGGGAGGAACATCTGAGGTTGTACGCACCAGCATGGACAATGATGGAGCCAGTCCTGGACTTGCTTTGGAGTGACCTGAGTGCATGTGTTATGTGGCGGATCCTGGCACCTGAGAGACAGCTCAAAGTGACTATTCCCTTGTTTGGCCTGGTGAGTGGGACGTCAGTGTGTCTGACATTAAGTGTCACCCATTACAAGTTTATCAGGTGTGTTGTTTTGCCCGAAGGGCAGTGACTGTGTGGCACACTGACATTGTGAACTATGCGATATGCGGGTATTGTAGTGGGGTAGCAATTGTTTGTGTGTCTGCTTTGGAGGTCTCTACTGCTTAGGCAGAGTGTATGTAGAGCCTCTGAGTATGTGCATGTGTGATAATGTGGTTTGATTGCTGTCGCTATCGGTGTATGTGAGACTGATGTGTGGTGTGTGTGGTCATGTTCACCACCTGATAGACCATGCCAGTCATGGGTCAAGAGAGCTCAGCTTCCTGTATGTCAACATTGTTGCATCTCTCACATATATCTGAGTGTGTTGGGAGGAGGAGAGGGTTGTCTGTGTACATGAGGCAGATGTGACATTGTGTCATAACCACAATATTCACTAGCTGGACTGGAGAGTACACATGAAACCGACCCCTGGACATGCCAGTATATTGTGATGACATACTCTGTAGCCTGATCACAAAGGATCAGTAGGGTGTTAAGTGTATAAAAGAGTATAACCGGGATTAGTGCTCAGGTTTGTTGGTGTTTTGTAAAGAGTAGCTGAGAAGGCGTCCAGACTGAGAATCATGACATGTCCTTCAGCTATGTCATAAATAGTAATGTACACTCATATATATGTCCTGAGTCAGGGCCAACTGTACCTTACTGACAATGCCGACATCCTGTCAGACAGGCCCATATATACATAACCACCTCCTACTACGATAGTCCCTGACATCATACCAGGAGATATCACGTATAGAATGGCTGACCAGCTCCCCCCCAAAGCCAAAAGCATGGCAGCAATTAGATTACAATGTTTCCCAATATGTGTCATGCATGCACTACAGAACAAACAGACCCTGCACCTGAACAGTCTATTGAGCCTCACCCACTCCACAGGGTCTGGAACCGTTGAATGTGTTACAGCAACATATGGCACTCCCCACAAGTGTGGGTGCACAACACACCATGGGAAGTATAGTCCAGTAAGCCTATAAAGTCTGATCTGCAAGGCCATGGAGTGCATCATGGCTGAAGTCATAAACAGAGCTATTGGAAGCTAACAAACACACAACCCTACCAACTGTGGTATGTTCATGTGCAGATCATGGTTCCCAAACATGCTACACCATTTGCAAGGCAGCCACCCAGGACATACATCACTGAACAGAGCTACACATGTCCCACATAGACTTTGCATAGCTCTTCATCAATATCACAGACACATGTCGTATCCACAAAACCAACAATCTGTGCATAGATATGTGTTGACATATGAAGGGATGTCAATGTGTCCACAGATAGATCACACAAGGTGCGACTCACAGGGTCCTGTTCAAGCTGTTGATACCTGCCGACCCACATGGATCATTCCTGGGATTGCATAAAAGAAAGTGTACACACATTCCCATGTCCAGTCTGATGATGTCAGCATCCTACAAATATACCAGAACAAAAATCACCAAATAAAGCATATAGCGCGCTGTGTTAATGCGTATCGCTTTAATGTCATAACATAGTTAGATAGAAGTTTGAATCCTGCAAGTGTGGGTGGATGTGTGTGGCTTTCTTTGAGAGGAAGTAGCCTTTTAGGAGACTGGGAAAACACAATAAAAGAGGCACATCCCTCTTTGGAATGTCTGCTGATGTCAGCATTCTACAAATATATCAGGTGAACACAAATCATCCAATAAAGCATGTAGCGTGCTGTGTTAATGCGTGTTTCTCTAGTTTAATAACATAGTTAGGTTGTGGTTTGAATCTTGCAAAGGCAGACAGTGTGTATGTTAGGGGGTGTATGTGTGGGATTTCCATTGAGAGGAGTAGCGTTTTTGGAGACTGGGAAAACACATTAAAAGAGGCACATCCCTCTTTGGAATGTCTGATGATGTCAGCATCCTACAAATATATCAGGTGAATAAAAACCACCCAGTGAATCAGATAGCGCATTGTGTTAATGAGTGTCTCTCTAGTATCATAACATAGATAAGAAGGAGCTTAAATCCTGCAAGCACTGACAGTGTGTTGGGGGGATGTGCGTGTGTGTGATTTCCTTTGAGAGGAGTAGCCTTTTTGGAGACTGGGAAAACACATTAAAAGAGGTACATTCCTCTTTGGAATGTCTGCTGATGTCAGCATCCTACAAATATTCAAGGAGAACAAAAGTCACTCAGTAAAGCATATAGCGCACCATGTTAATGTGTATCTCTGTAATATCATAACATAATTAGCTCGGGGTTTGAATCCTGCAAAGTCTGACTGTGTGTATGTGTGATTTCTTTTGAAAGGAGTAGCCTTTTTGGAGACTGGGAAAACATAATAAAAGAGGTACATCCCTCTTTGGAATGTCTGATGATGTCAGCGTCCTACAAATATATTAGGAGAACAAACAACACCAAGGAAAGCATATAGCACACCGTGTTAATGTGCATCATTCTAGTATCATAACACAGTTAAGTAGGGAATTGAATCCTCTGAAAGCTGTGTGTGCATGTCTCAGGTGATCAATGCAGTGTGGGTTTTGCTTTTACTATGGTATGACATATGATTAAAACAGTATATGCACTGCACACATCGGGTATCTGCATGGCAAATGAATATGTGCACATGTGACCTCAAATAGTACATAGGTGTGAAGCCTGCATACTACCTGAATACATTAGTTTCCTTCGACAGATTGTGCCACTGCTTCTCAGATCATAGGTCACATATGTAAGTATGCGACAAGCCTGGCCAATGTCATCTGTGCCACACACACCCATGACACGTAATATAGAGTACTGTGAGTGAGGATAATTGCCTGGGGTATATGTCACACATGTTCATACACAGCAACGACTGGCAGTAATGGACAGTCATTATAGGTGTACAACAGCCCTGTGGATATGCATGCAGGCCCCTAATGTGTTATGTGAAACACCAATGGACACCACAATTCCTATGGCTATGTGGATACCAAGGGACAGATGACATAACACATGTCTCTCTGTATACATTGGTACCCAACATACATGTTGAGGGCTAACACCTATGTGGTACTGTCGGGATAGAATGTTTAGTAAATGTGGGTGACTATGCCATAGTCAGCTTACGACTATACAGCATGTATTGGACAACAGGTATCTGTCTGTTTGATACCCTTGTGTAGGATATGCGTCCCATCCAGGGAATGCAGTGTAAGCCAATGCATGCATTTCCAGATGTGGATGGACATATCTCTAGTGTATTTGCATGAACCTAAGAGGGCTATATGCCACACAGGTGAGGTCCCAGGAACGTGTGGTGGTCAATACCACTGGTTACTGTTATAGTATAGTACCGGAAGGATCCAACTGTTACTGAGTTCCCTACAACTGTGTGTCATTTGTCAGGACATCATCTAATGATTGGTTATAGTCATGCTGTTGAGTTGGTGTATATTACCAGACTGCAGATCATTGACAGATAACAACAGTATCACCCACAGCATAGTGTCAACCCATGTTATACACACATGTATACCCATGTTAGTACATATCTGTAGTAGAATGCATACTGGCCATTGAAAATACCATGAGATGTTAACAATGTGTACAACAGGGTGTGTCGCACATCCCACGTGTCCATTATGCATGTACATGCAGATAGTGCGCACACACCATGTTCACAGATGTACACCTGCTAATTTGTAATGCACACATCACACACATACTGTCCACTCACTAACACATGCTGGCAACAATGTACACTTCAGCCAAGTGGCACATGGTTGGGCAATACATACTCAGACCTAACACTGGTGTAAACAATGCTACAATGACTATCAGAGCTGTGGTGCATAATGCCTGCTCAGATACACCTACAAGGATATCAGTACACTTTCCTGTTGGCAACTTGCAACTATTGCTACACTGCTATAATGTCACCCTGTGCATCAGAACCATGTTAGCCTATTCCTGCATCAATGTGACAGATGACAGGAGGTGGCACAGGTGTCATCATATGCACAGGGTGTGTTGTTGGTTTGCCAGAGCCTGGCATTGACCCATCAAATCAACATGTCTGTGTGTGTGTGTGTGTGTGTGTGTGTGTGTGTGTGTGTGTGTGTGTGTGTGTGTGTGTGTGTGTGTGAGGGACAACAGTACAGCATGGGCCAATGTTGATGTAATGTGTGTGTGTATGTGTGAGCCCTAGTTGTTTGGATAATGTGTGTGTGTCTGCATGCACACAACTCCACCATGTGGCTGCCATATACGGGCATTTGTGGGACAGCCACAGACTGTACCTGCTAGGTCGTACAGATCACTATCTCTGGCCAGGGACACAGTACCTGTGCCTGACAGGGGTGCTACGGGCAGTATCGGGTACCAACCCTGACTGGGTGCTATCATCAGAGGCAGAGGTATGATGAATGGACCCATGTCCATGCTGGGACTGGCCAGTGCCACGTGCACGTGGTCTAGTAGGATGGTCAATGGACAGACCAGCCCCAGCATTGCTGGGTGTGGTACTGCCACTACGGGAGCGGCTGTGATCCGTGGTCCATCCAGGATGACTGCCAGCTGATGCTGTTACTGGCATGAGTCCGGGTCGGCTTCCCATCCATCCCATACAGTCCTGGCTCATGGCTAACACATTGTGGAGGACATCTAATGTCTCCCTCCAACGGCTATCAATGACCTCGGTGTAATTCCAGATGGCACCGGCAAGATCACGGATGCTGTCATTGATAGCAGTGTAATGGGCCCTCTGCGCCCTTAGTCCCTATCGGGTGTATGGTTCCATATGTGCCTGTGCCTGCATTACAGCCTGGAACATACTGGAGGCTGTAATACCTCTGGGGGTACGTCTGCCAGGGGCAATACGACCAGTGGTGCTCCCCCGAGAACCCCTGGACATCTGCCTATGTGGTACCATTCCAGTAATCTGGCTATGGCTGCTGTGAAGGGATGCATGTGCCATGGGTACCACACTCTTCTCGTCAATGCCGACTGTATGCTGTCCCTCAGCTAATGCCATTGGTGATGAGGGATGTATTGGCAGTATGAGTGTGTGCATAGATGGGGTTGAACGCTGTGTACTGTTGATTGGTGGACCAATGACAGACCCTGTCAGACCTTCCTGTACCACAATACATGTCTCATCATCTCCACTATTAGTGGCAGTGACATCAGGTTCTCTGCTGCATTCAGACACCCCTAACTCAGCACCTGTGGAAGGAAGACAGGAAACACACTTCACAATCTGTACATGATGTTAGCACACATGCACACATGCACACATGCACACATGAACATAAATACACTGCTCATTACAGCACATACACACACACCAGCAATCCAACACATACACAATAGTGGGTGAAGTTGGGTGACAGTATCACAGGGCAAACAGTCACCTCACATGTGTCAGCATGCAGAATATGTGTTGCTCAAGACCATGCAGTGCAAGTGTTGATGACCCTATTTAATGACATTATACATGGCTGTGATGCATGTGTGTAGTTGTTCAGTGATTGTCTACACCCTGGAACACAATGTGTACATGGACACAACATTGCTGTGCAAGTATTATCTGCTCTGCAATGTCCTGTGCACCATCACTCAATGGTTTACATACCATGGCTGTATGTGTTATCTGTGTGACACATAGATTGCCACGTCTGCTTACAGTGTCTGTGTCCATAGCGAATAATAGTGGGTACAGGTGTAGCAAATGCATGCAATGTACAGACATGGGATGAGTGGTACATGTAGACGTGAAGGAATCCCAATACTCGACATGGCCATTGTACAGTGGTTATGGTGAGTGTGGGACATATTGCAGATATGTCTGTGCTAGCCATGAAATAGCATGTTACACGACTGCAACATTAAACACCACACATACCCAATGTGTGTCATGTGACCTATACACCCAATAGCATTCCAGGACATATATGTGACTCTTTGTACAGATGGTGACAGCTGTGCATATTGTGTATACTGGCATATGTAAGCACACACACAACATGCTATGCATATTGTGTATAGGTGCATATGTTTGCACACACACAACAATGAGGTGCAAAGCAAAGACCGCTATGTGTAGTACTGTGGTCACTGTAACTGGATGGGGTGTACTACCATGTGCCATCATCATCATCATCATCATGCATCTTGTGGCCACTCACGGCTACTACTGTGTGACAGACCACCACCTAGCATGCTGTACCTGAACTGCAGTGCTGTGGCTATGTTCATTATTACACAGCCACTTTGTACATGGATATATGAGGTGCCCAATAGGGAGCATTGCCTAACATGACTGTGTTATGTGTTGAAGCGTGTTGCACAGCCCCATGATAGGCCTCTACCCCTGAGGTACATCATGTGTGTGTGTGTATGACATGTGGGATACTGAGGTGTGACCTTACAATGGGTGTGTAGTTACGCCATATG
Source organism: Protopterus annectens (assembly GCF_019279795.1). Classification (NCBI taxonomy): domain Eukaryota; kingdom Metazoa; phylum Chordata; order Ceratodontiformes; family Protopteridae; genus Protopterus; species Protopterus annectens. Next base: position 725,748,508 of record NC_056746.1, on the reverse strand, counting down.
TAGCATGTCTTTGTGTACTGCGCATGATAAACGTGTTATGTTGTGTACAGGTGTTGCAACTATACCTATCCAATGTGCAGTATGGGGTTGCCACAACTGTGTCTTATGCTCTGTGTATTGCATGTCAGTGAGGCAGCTACTGACATTAATGAGCTGTGCAACATCTTACAGTAAACATGCACGGCATGCATTATGCATAGGTGTGTTACGTGTACATGGCCTACACCTCACCTATGACATGCATATTTCATTACCAACATTGCAGTTATAACACACTCACCAGCATGGATCGGCTGCCCTGCTGTCACACCAGAGGGGCTTACGAGAATATGAGAGAGTTAGTCAGTGGCCACAACTGTGGCATTGCTACAGTGGGTATGCTAAACTGCAATATAACAACAGTCAACAGTCACAGGTGTAGAGATATTATTCGACATATCAGTATTGCACAACACTAGGCAGCAGAACTGCTAAACACACAGTACATATCTCACGTAGACATAATCTAACAATACAGTTAACTGTCGTCTACAAATAGGGCATGTTACCTGCTTGCTCCGGGTGGATGTGCTAGGTGACTCCGGCCTCCATGACAATACATGTCAGAAGTTGATGTTGCTATTGTCCAGGAGCCACCACACTTAGGAGCAGCTCCTCCACTCTGGTGAGGGGGGGATGAATGGCTACCCACCACCTGTGGCATGCTGTTGTCTTTGGATATCAGACGCACACCGCCGGACATGTCTAATTAAATGACTGCAGTGATGGTGTACCTGCTCATATGTCCAGTTATGCATGCCTACATCATTTACCCAACGAACAAGTTCCTGCCACAGTGCAGTCCGCTCCTGCTGGTGCTGGCTGCTTCTGGAGAACAGCATCTTGTACTGCTGCAATAGGCTTTGTAGTATCACCTCTTCCTCATCCGCTGTGTATGATGGATTGCTTTGGTGGGCCATCTGGCTGAAAAAGATATGAACAATATGTGTGAGCGAGTCCTGTGGCACACTTTACACCTTTAACCACAGATATCACTTTACTGACATATATACCATCCTATTGTCTGTCAGAGGTTACACACGTTCAATACCACTTATTGGTTCTCAGGCCACAACTAACTAACAGTGCCTGGCACATTCTATATATCACACCACTATACAACAGTACCCGACACACTGTTTGTGACACATTGCACAACCTCAAGACAGGGGTGTATATCACACCAATGCATGAACAGAGATGTTATCCATTGCAATGAATGTAAAGTACAGGTACAGTAGTACCAGTCAACCACCCTAGTCATTGATAACATAGCCCTGCCTAACAGATGTGTACAGTTGTTACTATAGATGGCATACTGCTGTAACAGAGTATATATGTTGCTGGATACACACGTATACCCTGTAACACACATATGATTGCAGCCATTGTACAGGCATGATTACACACACATCAGACAAACATACAACACACCACTGTATGCCAACACAGATGAGCATTACCTGTGTACCATACAGTACTGTGTGCCACTACTTACACACCCTTATGCCTGAGTTTTGTCCTTTGTGCAGACTACAGGAAACACACATGACAGTGTTTCCAAGCAATGTGAACACACATCATACTGTGCTGTTTAGGCCTACAGCGTCTGGTAGTACTACAGTTCATATGGGAGTTGGATTCACCAGTAGTACCACTCACTAAGCATACATGTATTGCTTTAGCTTACAATGAGACACCACATTCGTCAACAAGGAACTACGTCACATCATATGCCATACTACTATGTCTGCCTAACAGTACATTACACATCATTTGCTGTCCTCACAGCTAGGATAGACACTACCATGTCAGATACAACTTCACACTAAGCTATCACACCTTTACGGACCTTGCACACATTCAGCGTTACACTTATTCAACCTCACATAGCAGGTATTGCATTGAGTACATGTGTGAGTACATAGTGTCATAGGTAGGTAATATGCTTTTGGCATTAGGGCCTACGGCAGCCTAGCCATATGCTACCCTGGCCTTTGACACACATGTACTTTGATTTCACTTGCCCCTGCCAACCAGAACCACGGAGGTGTTTCCTGGGGTGTATTACCAATCTCCCACACAATCATCAGGGGTATTTATGACAACTGCTAATGAGGAGCCTTGTTTGCTATTACTAGGTGTTCTATTCTGGTGTATGGCATATCTCTGATATGGGAACCTATCACTCCAGCATGTGCTGTTTAGTGAACTGACAAGGTTTAGGGCCCTAGAGCGTGTATCCCGGATGGATTGTGATATGTTGCCATGCTTGTTGTCACCCAGCTATGGGTGTGACATACCTCTGTATGTCCGGCAGAGGTCACCTCTGTGTGGCCAGTATGCAATGCAGTGTAGATGTGGTTTTGTGACTCAGTCTGCATAGGGCATCTGTTTGCAGCCAGTATTACCCTTTGAGAGGTATGTCTGTGGCCTTTTCACCTGGTGTAGTTGTCATGTGAGGTACGTACCACACAGGGCATTGTGATGGGCAGAGGGGAAAACTGACCTATATTTCTATAGATGACACACCTGTTGTCATGACACATAACACACAGACTGATTACAGGTGTAGTGTGGCACTGTCTTCATCAAAGCGGAGGCTACTGTCCACCGGTGTCCCATGTTCCCTTATCACACCTTCACTGTTAGGTAGATCTCTACCTATGTGGTAGTTAATGGGTACAGTGTTTTGGAAAGGAGGAATGGCATTGCATTATCAACACTTGTCTACAGTCCATGCCTTGGTCACCACACACCTGTTGCAGTACATATGACCCCGTGTCACACTGTCTCTCCCACTCTCTCTATATGGCTATATATATCTATATATCTATCTATATATACATATATATATATATATATATATATATATATATATATATATATATATATATATATATATATATATTATATATATGCATATCTATACACATACATGTACACATCCATTGCTGTACACATGGATGTACATATAGGCACATGTACAGTCCACCTTTCTAGGTGGTGATATCACTTATGCGACAGTTGAGGGATGTACAGTTATGTGATTATATTGCACAGTGTTGTGCAGAATGCTTGTGGGTGTCCTCAGCCCATGTAGCATTAGCAGGCCTCACTGGCTGTAACACAGCAGATCTGACAAATCAGTCCCACATCATTTAACCACCACATGACATATATCAGCACTGCATGCTATTTTCTAGGCCACACACTATGACCTACATAGATATATGCATATATCAACCTTTAATGACATATATCTGTCCACCCTTCACTAACAGTTGCAGTATGTCCCTTGCCCTATGCACATGTGCGGATACAGATAGATATGTACTGCTGCCACACATGGATGATTTGCAGTGTGTAGAGTATTCTTCAGGAACATCTACTACATGCCAACACATACATGTGAGTTACATACCTTACCTTTGTATTTCCCTGCTCCGTGTGTTATGGTTTTGTAGGTTTTTTTTTTTTTTTTTGGTTGTTTGTTTTGGGCTTTCTCCCTCTATTTTGGTTTATGTCTCAGTTTCTCTCTCTGTTGTGTCTCTGTCTGTGTCTGTGTCCATGTCTCTCTCTCTCTCTATCTATCTCCCAGCACCTGCAGTGATAGAATTGCATGTGTGGACTGCAGGTACAGCCTGCTTTTCTAGGTATCTGCACTTGTGCATGTGACAGCCACTGCACCAGTTGCTGCCCGCCATTCAGTAATTGCATGCAGCCTGCTGTGTGGTGATTGCATTACTCACTGTGATTGCAGCCCACTGCTATAAAATGCTAAGTTAGGTAATCGTAGCCCTTTCAGCTGTCCAAGGTGGGGCCCATGCTTGTTTGCTCTGGACACCGTTGTGTCAGTCAAAAGGTTGGTATATGTCTCTAATCTGAAGCTAGGGTTGTAGCCAGTTATATGCATGTTGTACTCAAACCTGAATGTTGCTGCTTCCAGTACACACTTCTCAGTGTAGACATGTACTCACCCCTCCAAATGCTAACACAGGATACATGAGAGTATGTACTTTATTTCTGACTTACACAATTAACTGCCATACAAATGTGGTTATTGCACTGTATTCCTGTGGCCAGTATTTATCCTGGTCTGATACTGTGTGGTGTTTGTAAGGTGCTACTATAACATTATTCCCTGCTAGGATGGCTGGTTCTCCTTTCACAGTCATGCCATGCAATTCCACAACAACTGCTGGTAAAGACCCACAGAACAGGATTTGTGTTATACCATTCCTGATTTCCATTTACATTCCCTCATTGTAATGCATGATATATTTATTTCAGAACCAAGCTGTTTGTATGCCTGCTGTGGCTTAGTGGTAATTCATGCAGTCTGTTGTGTCATTGGTCTGGGGTTCGAGACTGGCAGAAGTTTTTTCTTTTGCTGCTCAGCAGAAGAAGGGCACTGTCATAGAGTGACTAAGGCACTTTTAAGCAGTTGTAAGCAGGTCTGCGTGACACTTAGCGATGGTTAGCTAAGTGCACACATGCGCACACTCACTTAAACCCACTTACTACTGCTTAAAAGTGCTTACTCCTGCTAACCCCCACGCTAATTTCTTTTAAAGAAAAGAAAATGGGGAGATAGGAAAGTGGTGAAAAAGGGGGCACAAAGAGGGACAGACAGTAGGTAAACAAGCTTGGGATGTGCAGGACGGGTGTAGGGAAGGTCCATAGCTGCCCATTTCTTTACCAGCAACAGCTGTGCATATGCAATAAATTTGGAGTGATATTTGAAACCTTCCACCCCTGGGAGAGGGGTGAGGACAACAAAGTATGTTGTACTGCCAATTATAATTATCAGTTTACATGTCCAGCGGACACGTGTGCGAAATGGGCAGCTATGTATGGGGCGTAATTTTTTTGTGGGTACAGATTGCCCTTTTTTTTTCAGGTGAGAGTGGAAAGTGAGGTAGAGGAAGTAGATATATTTGGGGAGGTAGGTTAGGGAGGTAAGCAGACAAGATAGACAAGATGCATACAGGGGAGGTGTATGACACATGGGGTGGGTGAACACAATTGATGGGGTCAGATGTTTGGAATTCGCAAGCCCATGAGCCCACAGATGGTAACAGTGGAACTGAGATCCCCACCCATGGGCAGTCACCACTGCACCTTCACACCCCCGAGGTTGGCTGTGCTGGGGGCTGCATAGGACAGCAGGCTCACCCATGAGACGTGCCACTCTCGCCTCGAGCTGGCGTATGGGATCATTGACTGAACGCTGGATCTCCCTATGCACCACAACCTGGACCCTTCGAGGGGGACAGGTGGCCCTTCTCCACCCACGCTTGCACGGGGGATGAGCCCCATCCCCTGCAGCGCTTCCATCTGAAGGTGGCACAGGACCAATGGAGGAGGGGATCCCGGGCTGGGTACTGGACCTGCTGGTGCCAGGTGCACTCGCCAGCTGAGGAGGGACAGGTGGGTCCACTGGGACCGGCCTTCCCATACGTTCTGTGATTAGGTGTGTTTAATTACAACATAAACAACAGCATTCCAGATTAGTTGTAACAGCATGCAGTAATATTCCCATTAACCGAACACACCAAGGTTCCAACAGTTGAACAGCAAGCATAACACATGCATATATTGAACCACAGTGGATATTCCAACAGCATGCAGGGATGTTTGGTAGCAACAGGCCACCATGATTGTGGTGTTTAAACAGGGCACATGCATCGACGTGAATGCAAATATTTATAGAACAATAGGACATATGTCCCAACAAATTTTAAGATTACACATACCCATTGAGGTGTGGAATTGCATGGTTTATGCACATACAGTATGGTGTAGAAAAAAACCTCGGTTAACATCTTATAATTACCTTTTAGACTACACTACATTCCTAGTGACTGCAGGTGTCTATCCCCTACATGTATTATTACACTTGCCACCATACATTAGGTTGTGTAATGGGTTTGGCTAGTCCAATATATGCCTGACCTATATCTGACATACTAACTGTCCAGGATACAGATGTTACTGCTACATATTTCTTGATTGCATTTCTATTTCTTTATCTACATATCTGGGATGTTTTCACATGACATTTTCACTTCAATTTGTACAGAACCCTGCATTTCTTGACACACACTCACATTTCTGGGGATAAACTAACATGCTACATGTTTGCCAGATTTACTTATGCATGCCAGCCAGTAACTGACTGTTGCGGACTGTATATATGCTTCACAGCTACTAGCACTTCCATCACCCACTTTATATGGGACTGCTCAACTCTGGGTTGCCAGCACTTTTTCAAACAGTACTATTTGTATAATGCAAGGGTACAACAATATTTCAAACTCTGTGACACAGACACACTCTGGGTTTTAGACCTTTATTAATGGCATTACACACTTTTCCACAAGCTCACTCCTTTATTTGTTTTAATGATGCATATGGCAGACATGTTCAAGACATATTATACCTTTATTAATAGGTTAGAACACTCTTTTTTCAGGCTCACTCACTTATTTTATATGATAGTGACTGCAGAGATAGTATTCCAGACATATGTTACCTTTCTTAATGGGTTACTACACTCTTTTTCTGCCTCTCTGATGTTTTTATCTGACAGTATATGCAGGGGACTTATACAGGCAATTTTATGGCTGTATTATTGGACTACAACACTTTTTTCATGCTCGCTCCCATATTTTATATAACAATACATGCAGAATGATCACTAACCTGCCTGGTGGCACAACCTTAGCAGCCTATCAGCATAGGCTTGCTGATCCACAGCATGGTCACCTGCAGCTGTAAAGTAAATGAAGGGATACTGAGACATACCTATTCATTATACATACTCAATTATCAATTCTTACATACTGCATTCCATGGCTACATACTCAGTTCTGGGGCATTCTGCATCCCATGGGCCTCCTGTATCCATTGGTTCAGGCGGTCCTGCTTCCATCTCTTCAGGTCTGCATGATGGTGACGGACCTGTTCACCAGTCAGAGGAATGTCTGTGGCACTGGTGAGGTCATGAGCTAACCGGTTCCAAGCCTCTGCCTTGTACTCCGTCCCTTGGAACTGGCCCTGCAGGAGTCTTGACTCATGACGGTGGACAAGGAGCCAAACCATGTATTTTGACTCCTCGATGCCCCAACATTGCACTCGGAAACATGTTCCCTCTCCGACACCAGCCATTCTAACTGCAGATGTGAGCTACAATCAGTTATGGCTTGTATTATCACCTATGGGGCTTAAATATGCCACATTTCCCACACTTTTTTGTGATTGGCCATTTTTAAAATTCTCAGCTGACTGGAGACCTGCTTAGTAATGGTTAAACTACCATTAGTAAGTATATGTCTGTTAACAGTGGCTGTTTCCCCTAAGTTATCATGGCTTAGTGGTGCTGTACTTTGCTTGTGATGCATAGAGTCCTGGGTTCGAACGTTGTCATTCATATTTTCATACTGTCCAGACAGGCTAGGGGGTGTGGCTGCATTTAAGCAACTTTGTTCTACGTCACTCCTCGGTGCTCTACGGTACCCTGGTTGGCGCGGCGCACACGTACGCACAAACAGATTGCGCTGGTTAAAGCGCTATTTCACTACGGGCACCTCTATTGCGCTGGGTTAACCGTTATTAAACTATGGGCAATTCTATTGCACTGGGTGAAGCGCTGCTTAGCTGCAGGCAATTATATATCAGGATCATTTAAAATATTTGTTTTGTTCACTGATACATTGGCCATTTCACTGCATTTTACTACTATTTACACATATTTTTTGTCTGGTATTATTTCATATGCTGATTTTAAAAATAAATATGAAGGGGAGTGGTGAGACTCGAACCGTGAATGCCTCTTCTTTGTGTGAACGCGCTACCATTACGCTATTGCTATTTGGTGTGATTTGCATACACATTCTTTCTTATGTTCTCCCATGTCAGAATTGCTAACTCTAGCTAAGCAATGGGCACACCCGCGCACACACGCGCAAATACGGGCAGCTATTTTGGGTATTTAAAAAAATAAAATTAACTTTTTACTTTTTATAACTGTGATGGGGGGTTACAATGTCAGGGAGTGTGGTGTTGGGTGCAAGGACATTTGAGTGGACTCACTCTTGTGTATTTGCTTTTACTTTTCAATCACTTGCAGGGGCGTGGACATTTAGACTGCTCGGCAGTCGTACATGCCCCCTGCTTTCATACACGGTCCGTGTACGAATTACGGTTGGGTCAGCATGCACTCATGCATATTCATGGCACATTGACGTCATACCGTTTAACTGCAGCCTCCGAGTAAGACTTATTAAGTCTTACATGGAGGATTCGTGAATCCGGGGGTTGGTTTGTGCTACAGACTAATGCATGCATACTTGATTTTACAGTTGGAATATGCATGTTCAATTTGATGTAATTATATAAAATAGCAAACAAATTATCTTTGTTTGTGCTACAGACTAATGCATGCATACTTGCTTTTATGGTTGAGATATGCTCAATTTGATACAACTGTATAAAATACCAAGCAAGGTATCTTTAACTTTTAATGGTACAATAACAGTACTCTTCTTCTGCATACATATTACATACCTCCCTCATCCTCACCAATCTAGTGGCATGGGTCCTAATATTGCACTTCCTGTCAGTTGCAGATGTGGAAAAAACAGAACAGAATGGAATACCATTATGAATACAAGTCTTGCCTATATTCAGCTTTTAAGACTTACAAGTACTCTCTGTTGTTGATAGTTATACAGGTGTGGGATGTCCACAGTCCTACATTCCTCGATCCAAGCATTGAGTGTACCCCTCTTCCTAATCCAGAGTTCACTGTAGTGATGTCTACTCTGTTCAGCAGTGCAGGGGATGCCGGTGGCACTGGTTACAGCCCGGGCCAAACTATTCCAAGCCTCTGTCTTAATCTGGATCCCAGAATAGTCCTCCTTCACCAGCTTGGCACCGTGTTCTTTCATTAGGAGTCCAACAAAAGTCTTGGATGCCCTAAATCTCTACATACAGATATGTATAGACATATACTACAGATCATGAACAATTGAGACTGATGGTTTCCCACCAACTTCCAGTTATCACGTTGACTGGGAGTGTGCACACTATTTCAAAATGTTGCGAATTGCTTACTATCAAGCAAACAAGATGCTCAGGGGTGCACCCCGCAAAATGGCAAGCAATGCAATTTCAAGGTTATTTGATGTGCAGGCAGTTGTATAAGTATCTTACTCAAATATGAAGGTCATGCACTCCATATAGAAGAAATATGCTTACAGGAACATAGTACATAATATACCCACAGTCATACATTTGATAATAAATGGGCAATACATAGATGAATACATAAGTAAATAACTGACACAATATTAGTCTCACCCATTATACATACAAAAAGTAGTATCAGCTGCACTATATGTCAAGTGTTATAAGTGAGAGCGATTACAATGGAAAGTGGAACAACATTAAATAGAGAATAAGCTGTATTGAAACCCAGGACCATGTGTATTGAAGTCTTTCACTTACACCTGTTACTACAAGAAGGTTGAAAAAGCTTCTTGTCTAAATTGCAGTTAATTGCTATAAACTGCAATGTCACAACAGTAAAACAAAGTTTGCAAACCTTGTACACCAGATTATCCAGACCTCAGTGCTACACTTAACACCTGCTGCCACAGCATTAATTACATGAAATTCTATTATTACATATTACTGCCCATTTCTTGTGTGTGACATGACATTAAATGTAGAAACATTAAACAATTAAAACACTATCTCACATTATGTCACATGATACAGTCATGGGAGTTGCCCCCCCCCCAAACACTGCAACCCTGGTGTCTCAGCACTTTCCACACATATATCACCTGCACTACAGAAAGTAATATCAGATGTTGTATCATATGTAATGCACATTAATCTGGTAACATGCAGAACTACAACTATTGACCCATAAGCCTAACAAGCCTTATCTGCAAGGCTAGGGAATGGATTAGCATAAACCTCATCCACAGTGACATATGTGACCTTCAACATACTTGATTCAACCCATGTTGTGTTTGCCAAGGATAGATATTGCCTATTAAACATTGTGGACTTCTTTGATATTGACCCTGAAGACCTGCATGATAGATAACAGGACATTCCACTCATGTTCAGTTATCCAAGGCCTTTGACAATATCTCCATTCATGTCTCATAGTGAAAATGTCCCATCTGGGAATTAAGCCATACAGTACTACCTGGATAGCCAACTGGCTCACCAACAGAACACACACTCTCAAAGTTAAGGACTGCACTCCCCAATTAGGCACTTAACAACTGAGTGCACCAAGGATCGGTGCTTGCCCTTAACTGTGAGTTAACTACTTCCCTGATGCACAGGCAATGGTAGGTGGCCTGTGGTTTACCACATTTGTAGATGACTGTTTATTGGACACAGTCATACAGATTACCCCAGTGATGGTAACATATTACAGAAGGGGCTGGCAGAGAAAAATATTTGGTGCCAAACTCACAGACTGAACCTTACAGCAAACAATGCCTCACTGCCCCCTTTGGCAATGAAATACCCCTGATAAATACTACATACATAGCACCCCTCTCATCTCAAACACAGTGCTCTGAGACTTGCCAACATATGTTCATAGCAATCTACACTTTCATCACTATGTGTCCATAGTGGTGAGACATACTCTGCATTGTGCACATCATACATATGGGCATCACTTCCATATCTCTCAAATGTCCAGATTTTTGCAGAATGTTCAGAGATTTCCCCCCATATTTTTGATCTGTTCCTCATAAACTTTTGGTATTCTGAAAATTCATTGGCAAATTATTGAGGAATGAAGTAAAAAAATAATGATATGCATTTCAGTTTCAAACTTCATACCCTTCAGAAAAACAATGCAAAACTTGTTATTCTATCAACTTTGTACATTTCTAAGAGCAATATTTAAAAATTGTCCCTATTTTTGGGCCTTTGTTCCCCAGTTATTTATGGCTTTGTCTGATTTATTGCTCTAAGAAGTTGAGAGGTATGATCACTTCCAAGAAAAGGGGAGCCATACATCTGCTGTACTTTACACTGACATCAGGTGACACAGGACCTACACTCCCACTGTCATGATCACCTGTGATAAAAATAATGAAATACAGGAATACATTAATATCTGCACTACTATAGTCCAATAGATACTAAAAAACTAGCAGTACTGACACTATTACAGAGAGTATAGCAATACACACAACAGGCCTAAGATGACACACTATGATATTTCTTTAAATTGATCTGCAGTAATGACATAAAATTACTTGAATTATCATCTACAGGATGCATATGTTGTTGGAGCCTGATGGTCCTGGAAGAAGTTAAACAAGAGGTAAGGGCAACATCATCACATTTAGCAATAACACTGGGTGTAATACATTTACTCCTTTATATGCGCATTAACTCTACCCTCAATAAGAATGTGGCTGACAACTCCAAACTAAGCTTATAACTGTAGCAATCCTCAATCTGCCCCAAGAAAAAGACACGTGACACAGAATTAATTTACATTTCAATTGTTTTACTATACAACAGTATTCAACTGTTCAGATAACAAAGCCTACCTGGAAGCTCCTCCTCTTGGGTTGTCCTTGCTTCTCAGTAGCTGTGGCACCCACATCCAGCACATGATGTACTCCACTCTCCTGTGAGCTGTCCGGATATTGTATATTTGCCAGAAACTCTTCTTTGGGGTAAGAGGTGGTTTCCTAGCAGGCCCTGCCCCAGTAACCTTGGGAGTGCAATTATTATCATGTCAGTGGCCCTGTGCCGCACCTGTTCATATGTTCTGCCATGGCAACCCACAGTACTGATGTCTTGCATGATCTGCAGCCATATTTGCAGTCTCTATGCCATATTTGCATGACCTCTTCCCAGAAGAAATGCACCATGTTACCGAAAACCGTCAACAATAATTTCATTTCCAGCATTATTCAAAGGGGTCACCATGGATGGACATGCCTCATTGACATAGTCGTAGGTGTCCTAAAAGACAACAAAATGATAATACACTTAAGTATCACATAACTGCAAAATAACTGATTCCAGATAAAACAGAAAAATCAGCCAGTCAGTATTACCTACTGGAGAAACAAAACACTCTGCTGATCGGAAATACTAACAACAAGCAGAATGCAAAACAAGGAGAGTAACAAAAGCAACATATCCTTGTTTGTGCCACAACAGTAACTCAACTTTGCTCCCCCACCAAATGAACAGTCCCCTCTTGTTTGTGCCCTAAGAGTAAATCGTGTTTGTCCCCACCCCCAAAGAACAATCCATTTTTGTTTGTGCCATAACAGTAACTGATCTTTGCTTCCACCTGCCCACAAAAGAATAGGCAAATTTACCAATTATGTTAAAAAATCTTTGAAATGCTAAAAGTGCTATCAAAGGACCTGTCCCTGAAACATTTGTCCATATTTATTACACAGCGTTCCATTTTCATGTATTGGCAATCATGTGTACCTCTAAAATGGCTTGAAAACAAGCTCATGCCATCAGTACACTTCTAACTAATGCATACAGATAGAAGTATAATAGCCTTTGCTTCATGTTAATCTTAAATACATTTCAGCATATGCATTATTTAGGTAACAAAATGGGAGCATACCTGCTGAAGTTCAGTACTAGTCTCTGCAGATATATCCTGAAGAAAAAGCATTTTTGCAGTCTTGCAAACCTTACAAACCTTGCAAACATATAACAACTTTCCGTACCATCAGTTTGAATAGCTACACATTTGCCTTTTTATAATGGAGTAGATTATTAATGGATTGCATTTGCCTTAGTCTATACTTCATAGATACTAATTACAGCATAAGCAGCTGAATTGCATGCTAACCAGCCAATCTGGTGGATCTATTCAATAAGCTATAAAGCATCCATGTAGACTACATGCTTGTTTTTCTTGTGGATTTCAAATGTTTTGGAGGACACAGAAAGTCTACACAGACAGAATGTTAGCGGCTGCTGCTGCTGCTTTAATCCATTTGTATGTGCTAGAAGCTGAAGCCAGTGCTGCTGCTGCTGGCAATAGGCCTAGGCCAAAAAGGAGAAGAGTTTTCAGGCCACATTTAACTTATCACAACCTGCATGATGTGGAAATTGTAGAGAGCTACAGGGTGGACAGGGACACACTACAGGATCTCTGTAACCTTTGCTGCCCTCAACTTAGAGCCAGAGACAACTCATGTGAACCCATCACAGCAGAAACTAATGTATGTGTAGCCCTTAGGATCTTAGCTACAGGTACCTTTCAGAGACCAACAGAGGACATACTGGGGGTGTCACAGGCATCAGCATTAAGGATCCTCCACCAATTCCTGGATGCTATGCTCCAACATGCCAGTGAGCACATATATTTTCCCATAGTTCTCAGGAGAAAGTCAGCAATATGCAACAGTTATACTGGGTAATGCACTATCCTGAAGTACTGAGTGCCATAGATTGCACTCATGCAGAAATGTAGGCACCACCTGGGAAACAAGGTAGGGTCTATATTAACATAAAGGACTACAACTCTATCAACACCCAAGTCATGTGTAATGCCAAGGGAATCATATTGAACGTGTGTGGTGGCAACCTTGGCAGTTACCAAGATTCATATACCTGGCACACTTCCCAATTGCACCAGATGTTTGCTGGGGGGATATCCCAAAGGGTCATTTACTGAGGGATACTGTCTATGTACTGAAACCATGGCTGATGACACCCATCAGAAATGCACACACACCGCCACAGAAAAACACCATAATGAGGCACACGATCAAACAAGAAATGTCACAGATCATGTGCTTGGGTTGCTGAAGTTACAGTTCTGGTCTCTAGATATATCTGTGGGAGCCCTGCAGTACAATCTATGGACATGTAGCAAAATCTTCACAGTATGTGCCACACTACACAACATACTCCTGAGGAAACAGCTGCAGCAGGATCAGCAAGGGGAAGGGGATGACATACCACCACCAATGCCAAGGTCACCACAGCCACAGGCAGATGAGGAGTCAGGGGGAGCCATCAACTGCTGTAGATGTAGGCAGATGTAGGTGTGCTCAGTATACCCTTGCATTGGCTAAGAGACAATGCATAGCACATGCATTTACTACCTATGGACCTAATACATTCCTCCTATCCACATACATATAGTAATATTGATGCCAGGCAACTCACACAACCTTTACCTCCTCATGTATTGGCTGTGTACTGCTTGCATGAGACAGAGTCAGCCCTGAACTAACACTGTGTAACTGCTGCATTTCCAATGTAAGTCCTGAACCTGGAGTGTGTTGTTTAATAATATTATGGCATATCTTTGTATTTCATCACTTGGTACAGTAAGCAAGTAAAAGGTGGGAGATTTGTACAGAAATTACCTTAACATGTGACAACAGAGACTTATTTGACTTATATGTGTCCTTTAGTAAGTAGTAGACCTCAAGCATCAAATATTCACACAATCATATCTCTCAAAATTAATGATGATCATTGCTTGCCTTCAGTTTAGCACCATATATTTGCACTGGAAAATAATTGAAAAGATAAGTTAAAAATTAATGATACACATTTCAGTTTCAGACTTCACAATAGTTACAAGATCAGACATGAGGCAGGATGCAAAACAAGGTGAGTAACAAGAACGACATATCCTTGTTTTTACCATAGCAGTAACTCACCTTTGGCCCCATAAAAAAGGACAGTCCATTCTTGTTTGTGCCTTAACAGTAACTAACCGCTTACCCCAAAAGAACTGTCTTGCTTGTCTGTGCCATAACAGTAACTCTATTTTGCTTCCCTCCCAAAAGAGCAGGCTGTGCTTGTCTGTGGCATCCCACCTGCCCTTCATTTGTTGGCAACTGCATATCATATTATTCCCAATTAATATCCTCACACATTTTAAAGGCAATTATATAGAATGGCTTACACACTGCAAGTCTCAGAGTACTGGTCAGATAACTGATGAATGACCAAGAAACACAGAAAGGTAAGACAGAGCTGCATATTTGCAAGCAATAATCATAAGAGGTTGTATGATCACTAAGTGCACTATGTCCAAATATAATAAATATGGTAAATGTACAAATAGCAGTTCATGGTTTGATATCACTGTACATTATGTTGCAGTTAGCTGTGTGAAAATGACTTCAGTTTTTGCTGCAAAGCTGTTTGTGTAGCAAAGTGGGATACGGCACCCATCCTGTGTTCTTAAGGTGCATTGGAGTGAGAGTTCTAAAACAGACCTATGTAGAAATATGTCATGAATACTAACATTTTGTAATGTGTATGTCATGGATTGCTTTATTTCTCCCTAATTTATTTATTTTTGCCAGTGTTTGCATGATGCTAGCTTCAGGAAACAGGGTTAACTCTGTTTATCATGTTTGCATGAAGCACAGCAGTGTGCAAACTGGACCACCCAGGAAGCAGACAGGACATGGACAGCCAAAATTAGAAACCAGATGCATTTAATTAATGCTGTTGTGGATTGTACAAACCCAGTAAGTGACATTGCCCTGGGGTTAGCAGCAACTTAACAATGAATACAAAGATGGGGAATATTATGCAACTAATTGTGTGGCAGCAGGTGTTAAGTGCAAGGCCGGAATCCAGATGGTTTGGAGTTCTAGTACAGGGTGAGCAAACTTTGTTTTACTATTGTGACATTGCCGTTTATAGCAATGAACATCACCACAGACAAGCATTTTTTTTCAACCTTCTGTGGCAATAGGTATAAGTGTAAGACTACCATGCACATGGTCCTGGGTTCAAATGCAGCATATTCCATACATTTTAATGTTGTTCCACTTCCCATTATATTCACTCTGACTTATAACACTTGATGTATAGTGTAACTGATACTAATTTTTATATGTATGATGGCTGAGATACTAATATTGTATAATTATTTACTTATTTATTCATCTATGCATTGCCCATTAATTATCCAATGTATGACTGTGGGTATACTGTGTACAATGCTCCTGTAAGGATATTTCTTCTATATGGAGTGGCATGGCCTTTACATATGAATAAGACACACAACTGCCTGCACATCAAATAACCTTGAAATTGCATTCCTTGCCACTACTGTGCACCATTTACTATCACACAAACATGGTGCCTGGTGGTACGCACCTCAGAGCACCTTGTATGTGTGGTGGCAAATGGTGCGCATCATTTTCAGACAGTGTACACACTCCCATTAAACATGATAACTGGAAATTGGTGGGAAACCATCAGTCTACATTGTTCTTGATCTGTAGTAGACAAGGCAGGTGTTCATAGAGAGGGTCTGAGATTTTGGGCTCAAAGATGGGGTGTCCAGGAGTCCACAATTTTTTAAACTGCTAGAGATAGAACACATTGCTAGGCTGTTACAGGAGGACTATTCTGGGATTCAGTTTAAGACAAAGGCTTGGGATAGTTTGACCCAGGCTGTGGCCGGTGCCACCAATATTGCCTGTATTGGTGAACAGTGTAGACATCACTACAGTGACATCCAGAGGAGGAAGTGGGATATCCATGATACTTGGATCAAGGAATTTAGGGCACAGAGGAAATGCAATACAGACTCCAAAAGCTCATTTATTGCAGCACAAACACTCAAGTTATGTACCAACAAGGATCTTCAATGTATAACAAGATATTCTAAACTTTAAAAACTGATAAGTAATAACTATTATTAACACAGTCAGGGAATTATCAAACAGTATCTATGAATGAAATCAACATAGCCTATCAGCGCATAAATTCCTATATAGAAGAATATTGGATAGACAATAGTAGTAATTCAGAAGTATATAATTTTATGAAGGTATCACATCCGGTATTAGCAACTCTAGTCGGTATTCCAAAGATACATAAAAACATCATGAACCCCCCCTTTTAGACCTATTGTCTCTGGTAGCCAAGCTAAAACATTTCCATTAGGAGTAGCTATAGATTTGTGGTTAAAAGACATTTATAAAAAACATCCCTCACCTTATAAAAGACTCCTGGGATTTTTTAGGGAACTTCCCCACAAATGAAGACTGTAACAAGTTCATATACAAGACTATTGACGTTATTGATCTATTTACATGCATTCCCAAACAACTAGGACTGGAATCCTTTTGTAACAGCATAAGGAAATATATGAATTTAGATTGGGATAAGATCTGTTTGATAATGGACTGCATGTCCATGGTCCTCGAACATAACTATATCTATTATGAAGGAGAGTATTACAAACAAAACATAGGTGTAGCAATGGGTTCTGCGTGTGCTCCAATATTTGCAAATTTAGTCATGCTGTACTGGGAGGAATCAATGATATTTTCTGATGAAATGTTTAAACAAGTGAAACACTACACATGCTTTTTGGATGATATATATATATATTTTATGGGAAGGTAGTGAGGAAGAACTAAATACATTTATATCCTTCATGAATACTAGTAGCGAATTCTTGAAATTCACCTATTCTACCAGCAAAACAGGAATAGCATACTTAGACACATTTATTTCACATGATAGTGAAGGATTTAAGTCAAAGATATTTAGGAAAAGTACTTTTTCCAATCACTATCTACAATATACGAGTAATCATCTGAGAAAATTATTATATAACATCTACAAAGGGCAGTGTATAAGGGTAGCCCGCATGACATCAAGGTATGAAGATATGAAAAAAGAAATGTAACACGTGACTCAATTATTTGTAGAAAGAGGATATGACAAGAAAATGGATGATGTTCAACAGTACGTTGTTGAACAATGGGGAAAAAATATACACCATTATTAGGGAGTTACAAATTTCGACAAATGGAGAATAACACCACTAGAACCGGGAGTACAGGAAAATACCAAAGAACATGTGTGTTAGAATATAGTCCCTATGTACATCAAATCAACGTATAATGGAAATACACTGGAAAATTTTTATGGTAGACAACAATTTGATTGGATATATAGGAGAAAGACTATTTTTTGTTTATAAAATGGCAAGTAATTTAAAAAGAATGTTAGAGAACAGTGGTACGGCTAAAGCTAGTGATTATATGGAAAAACAGCATAAGCCTACTAAAAAAATGTGGTAACTGTAATCAGTGCGCATACATTATGGAGGAAGGGGAGTTAGTATTGGATAATATTAATAAGAACAAAATGAGATTCAAACCTGGGAATTGTAATACCAATTTCGTTGTCTATATGGCAAAATGTGAAATATGCCCCGGATACTACATAGGTAAAACGGAAAGACCTTTCAAGAAGAGAATATACGATTATTTATATAGTATCAAGAGAAAGGACGAAAATAATAAACTATATAGACATATTAAAAAGACAGGGGCAGAACATAAATTTAGATTTGCTATTTTGGAACATATAAAGTACAATCCTAAGGGAGGCAATAGAAGAGAGATACTGAGCTACAGAGAAGTTTGGTGGCAACTATTCACAGATGCTTCTAATACACCAGGATCAAATGATAGCATATCAATAAAACCAATTTTATTGAAAAGAATGATAAGAAACTGAGAACCTAATATTGGGGTATTCAGAAATTAGAACAGTAGACAGTATTGAACAAAGGTATGGTGGCTAATGTTTATAATTACATTAGAGATGTGATATAATATCATCAGAACATGATAATGATGCATATATTGATATGGAATTTATAGTATTTAACAGGCATGTATAGAGATATATTTTTTAGTATACATTTTAACATTATTCAATTGTATTTTAATTATATATTTTTTTTAAACATATATATATTTTTGTATTGTACACTTGATATTGTTAATAGATATATAAATTAAATATTATACAAATCAGTTTTAGGTAAGAAACACACACAAAAAATTGTTTATAAACAAATTATAGTACTGTCAAGGCAGTAAGATGTAGATATCACTTTAAGAACAGCAGTCAGAATATGGCGCCAAAAAAGTTATTTAAACTTTTGAATAACATGAACAACTAGTTCTGAAGAAGCCAACATACTGTTGGTGAAAGCGCTAAACTAGTTATTACTTATCAGTTAGTTTAGAATATCTTGTTATACATCGAAGAGCCTTGTTGATACATAACTTGAGTGTTTGTGCTGCAATAAATGAGCTTTTGGAGTCTGTATTGCGTTTCCTCCGTGTGTTTTTTTTCATTGTTACACAGAGACGATAGCGCAGTAGTTGGACTCAACGATACTATTATTCAGTTTAGGGCACAGGACATCCTACAGATGTGCAAGTATCAACTGCATAGCGTACTTTTAAGTCATAAAACCTGAATATAGGCAAGACTGTTATTCATAATGATATTCTGTTCTGTTCTGTTTTTTCCACAACTGCAGCTGAGAGGGAATGTAATATTAGAACCCATGCTTCTAGATTGTTGAAGATGAGGGAGGCATGTGGTATGTATGCAGAAGAAGAATACTGTTATTGTCCCATTAAAAGGTAAAGATAGCTTGCTTGGCATTTTATACAGTTGTATCAAATTGAGCATCCATATCTCAGCTGTAAAAATAAGTGTGTGAATGCATTGATCTGTAACACAAATAAAGATGGCTTGTTTGGTATTTTATACAGCTGTATCAAACTGAACATGCATATTCCGACTGTAAAAGCAAGTATGCATGCATTAGTCTGTACCACAAAAGTGCAATATTAGACTTTAGGCAGAGGTGATGGGTTAAAATACCACACTTACCAACTAAATAACTGTTAATTCTTCAGTTATGTGTAACTTAAATGTTTAAAGTAAAAGCTGTATACCAGTGGCACACATGCCCTGCTGTAAAGTATAATCTCGATAAGTGAAACACGCATATGTGCAATATATGCACATGTAAAGGAGTGCTTGCCAAAATATGTAGTATAGTGTAGTGTGCATCTGTTAGGCACTACTAGTCTTAAAAGCAATAAGTTATCTGTTTGGGGGTGATAGTCTTAAGAGTAAAGGTTAATATAATAGAGTCAAATAATTGTATTGATGCATTGTATGTTACATATGAAGGTACTAATTGTATCTTTTTTTTTCTCACCCCAACCCTTATCTCTTTTTATCTTTATTTTTTGTTGCTGTTGTTTTATTTTATGTGTTGTCAAAATGTGTCCATGTTATCCATGTGTACCACATCATGAAATGCTCCACAGCACAGTGGGATAGGCCTGTCCAACAGCATCCATCTGCCCCCCCACTCCACCGGCCATGGCACCTTTGCACAGCACAACTGGGACCCAGCCTGGCTGCACCACCTCTACTGCCCCTATATCACCTGCCCCTCAGGTAGTTCTGCCCTGAAGGATAGGCCAGTGGTTCCCACTGGGAGCAGTGGCAGGGGTGGTGAGTTTATTACCCACGCTGAACTGCCAGGGATGGTACATATGTTTCTACACAGCACTGTTGGTGCATGGCGATGTCAGATGGAGGGGCTGCTCTCCCTCATTTTATGTAGAACCAAGAGGAAGAGAAGCAGATTTTGAGTGCTCTAGTCAGTGGCAGAGTGAGGCAACAGTGATGACAGTCCTGTGGGTGAGGACTCGATTCTCAATGTCAATCAGGTTGATGATCGTGGGTTCTGGATATCCCCACCCTCACCCCATACACTGACCTCTTGTGTTCATCAAAGTCCCTGTGTCTTGTCTTGTTTGTCTTGTCTGTCTGCAATATCAACCTCACCTGTGCAACTTACCAGACCCAGACATAGCTAGGTCCCTTCCTCAAAATTCCTGTCTCTTTCTCAAAAAAAAAGGCACCTGTCCTACAAAAAATGCATTGTCCCATACATAACTCCACATTTCACACACATCTTCTTGGCACACTTTAATCAGTCCAATTGGCTATAAAACATGAATGTTGTGGTCACCCCTCTCTCTGGAGGTGACAGTCCAAATTCAGCTAATCTTTTGCATATATTATCAATTTTTACTGTTGAAGAAATGGATAGCCATAGTTCTTTCCTACCTCTCTCCTGCACATTCCAGTATTGCTTTCCATTTGTTCTTCCCTCTGCTTGATCCCAATTTTACCCCTGACCTATCTTCCCCATTTTCTTTTCTTTAATGCATTATTGGGTGATGGTGCACAATGCACACCAATGTGCAGTAATGGTAATGCAAAAGTAGTTAAAAGTATTAGCTATAGTTGTATTCAAACCTAGTACCATCTGGCCCCAAAAAGGAATGCATCCTTGCCTTCAGTGCATTAACACCTGCTGCCACAGAGTCATTGAAGTAGCAGTTGTATTCCACAGACTGAGTACTAGCTATCAGACTTTAGCAATGCTGGAGAAGAAACATCTCTCCACTTTTTGGGCTTCATGTTTGTGCAGAGGTGCGCATCATGCACCAATGGTGAGCTCCTGCAAAAGCTGGGGTTACCCCCACTCAGTGCCACTTCACCTAGCTGCACTATGCAAACATACAGCAACTTATCTCATATAAACAATTCATGTTATTGCATTATTACTCTGTAATGAAAAGTATTTTAAATTATTAGATAAACCTGTATTCAAGGGCCGCAGTGGTGCATCAGTTAGCGTTGTCACCTCACAGCAAGAGATTTTCCCATTCGATTCTCAGCTGAAGCTCATTCTGTGTGGAGTCTGCATGTCCTCCCTGTGGTTGAGTGATGTTAAAGACATGCTGGTAGGTGCGTGCGTGAATGAGCGTGCCTTCTTTGAAGGTTGGGCGTCAGGCTGGCAACTCAGCACTGTAAAAATCCACTGCCAATCATTAGCAGACTGGAGTTCCACTGTGGCAACCCCTAACTGGGAAAAGCTGAAAGACTTTGTTGTAGATAAACCTGTATTCAAATCCAGTACCATCAGATCCCAAAAAAAAGGAATGCATCATTACACTAACACATGCTGCCACATTGTCTGTTAAGCAGCAGGTGTATTTCCTATACTCAATCCTAATTGTCAAACATAACAATGCTGACACTGGAATGGTTGCATGACATTCCCTTATTTACTAAACATTCTTAAGTTCTCCCTTTTGAGCTATGCCAGGCAAACAAGATACACATAGCATTTCTCAGTTCCCCATGACTGAGTGAAGTGCAACATCTTGAAAACACAGCAAAAATAAATAAATAAATAAAATAAAAAAACTGAGAGAAAACACAATTTTCCAACAAATGAAGAGGAGATTGGACGTTAATGAGACAGAACCTGTGAATTGTGTGCTGTTTACTTGCATTTCCAACCTTGACAGACCTACATTTAACACTGTTCATTTGGGGTGGGACAGCAATGCTGCATTTCTGTTCTGGCACAAAAAAAAGATTTATGTTGCTTTTGGTACTCTCCTTTTATTGCATCCAACCTGCTGTCTCATATTAGGGTCAGTTCTGTACAACTGTCACATAATTTAAAGTGTTTTCTATCTGTGTAGACTCTTTTCCGTAGCTGTAATTGAATAGTTTTCAAATTCACCTGGAACACCAGCATGTAGTCTACATAGTTGCTTTATAGCTTGTTGAATAGCTCCACTGTGTTAGATAGGTTAAATAACATTTAGCATGGCATGGTGTTTACCTTGTTTGCACTGGGGTGCATGCCTCTACACGGCGCTTACTGAATCTAAATATTTCCTCAGCTTTGTGCGCATCATGCTGCGACTCACACATGGTGAAAAATTACTGTGTAGGGTTTATTGAATCCTTCTGGTAATGTATTTTCTTGGAATAAGTATCACAGACTAATGCCTTAAATTATTTACAGTATCAAATCATGACTCCTGACTACTGAAAAAAATCCAGAAATATCCCATAACAGCTAAGCAGTTAATTACCATCCGACAATTTTACCTCAATAACTTTAACTGCTCAGTTTGCTATAATGGAAACTCAGTTGGTAAAACCAGCTTGTATTATTTAGTCATTTTTCATTGTAGACTACTCCCTACACAGAGTTATCTTTTTTCCCATGATTCACATCTGGAATCAGCCAACACCAGAATGCTGCCAACAGCAAACTACATCTCCATCACTGCCATTCCAGCTGGTGGCATATACTGTTAGCTCGGGAGCTGCAGTCAGTCAGAATGTGTTAATTAGCACAACCTTATTATAATAATATACTGACAGACTTCCTCCTTACTGTCTTCACAATATTAAAAGCTGGCAACCTTGAACACAAACCCTGGCCCACTAGGAGCAAAGAATAACACTTATTCTAACTCCAGTGTCAACATAAAACATTCCATGAGGATTGCTTAAATGAAAATTAAAGCATAAAGAACAATTGGATAACTTTATGTGCATGGTCCACACAAGTGAGCAAAATCCTAGCTATGACATAATCCTGTCTTAGGACAACTATATTCTATATTGCCAGACAATACTTGCAAAACAACATTATCATTTTCTGCAATAACCAACCCATGAAATTAGCAAAGGGTGGAGTACTCTTAATATTAATATAGATATTGCTTCTGCACTAAAAATCTTAGGAGAAAATACAAACAATGCCTCCTAAGTAGATACAGAGTCAATGTGGGTTACAACAGAACTCATATTTACTGATGCAGTAAAGATTTGTATAGTAAAAATTTGTTAAATTACAATTTATACACTGTTCTGTTCTCACAGTACTGTGCAATGCGTAGTACAGCTAAATGGACAGCTTAACACTTTGAGAAAATCCAATAACTGAAAGAACCAGGATTTCTTGTAGCTTTACAGAGATTCCTTAACTTTAATATTGTAAAACTGCAACACAACACACATAGCCACATATTAGTATATGTACAACTATATACAGCACATCTAAATACGGAAGAATTACAGAATACAAATTTCTCACAGGTGCTGCTATTGCCAGGGCCTGAGGAAAGAAGGTCAGGTCTGCACTCCATGAGGGCTAGAGGTAAAAAGAAGCTGCTTCCTGACTGAGTTACATCACTTCCTAAGAGTTACTATAACGCTGTAAATAAGTTATTCTAACTGTTATAAAAGGCCACTAGATGGAAGCAAAAGAGCAATAAATCCTGAAACTATATAACTATAATATAAACTGCCTGAATATGCTATGAAAGGCAGAATACTCTCTGCCTGGCATATTACTTTATGCCACTACACTTATTAACACTGCTATGCAGAATAACATATTTTTCAATAATTTTCAAACAAGAACTATAATGTCCGAGACTGGCCTCATATAAACTTTAGCAGTGACTTGTTTGACAACCCTTACTTTCACCTTTCTGACTTTATGATTGCTGCTCAGTAATGTGTTAATAATAAGTCCACAGGCTATTCATTCCTGCATTCTTGACTGTCCTTCAGAAGCACAATATCATCTACTTTAATGTTTGGACAGTCTTGAGTCCAGTTTCTGTGGTTTTGTAAGGTGGATAAGTATTCCCTTTCCATCTTTTCCAGAAGGTGTCAGCAAGACTCTGAACTTGCTTCTGTTGTCTTACATGAAGGGCTGCTGTTTCAAAATTACCAGAAGGGGCAAACAAAGAGTTTGTCTTTTGAGTCAAAAGCATAGCTGATGTGAGACCCTCAGGATTATCTGGGTCATTAGACACTGGCACTCAAGGTCTTGCATTCATAACAGGCATAACTTCCACCATAAAAGTACTTAAACTCTCATGAGTCAGATGAGTAGGCTTATCTTGGAGCATCATTGCATCCAAGATACGTCTAGCTACACCTATCAGTCTTTCTCAAGCACCTCCCATATGGGACGAGTGCAGAGGATTGAAGACCCATGTGCATCCTCTGTCTTGTAGATAATCTTGTACTGTGGTGTCACTTGCACAAATATTCAGTTCTTTACAGGCTCCCACAAAATTTGTCCCTCTATCAGAGTGGAGTAACTTTGCTGGGCCATGGACTGAAAATAATCTACTCAAGGCATTAATGAAGCTGGAAACTGACATAGACGCAATCAGTTCTATATGCACAGCTCATGTAGACAGACATGAAAAAAGTACTGCTCGACATTTGTTGTCAGTACTACCTCCTCTAGTGTGGCGGGTTACCACTGACCATGGACTAAAAACATCAATACCCACATTAGTGAATGGTGGTTTAGGAGTCACTCTGTCTTCTGGTAAATCTGCCATCATTTGACTTTCTAATCTCCTTCTTAGTTTATGACAGATAACACATTTTTGAATAATTGCAGAGGTCAGGCACTTGTCACCAAGGATCCAGAAACCAACAGCTCTGATAGCACCTCCTGTTATGTGACGTACTTGAGCCACTTGGTTATGGTAATACCTCACAATCAGTGTACCAATGTGATGACCATGAGGGATAATAACTGGCTGCTTCTCTTGTTCAGTTAATCCTGCAAAAGACAAGCATCCACCAACTCTCAGCAGTACATCTTGATCTATAACAGCACTAAAAATCTTGAGATGACTGTTTTGTGAATACATTTTGCTTTTTGACAGTCATATTCTTTTTTGTAGTGTTTGTGCTACACAAAAGAGATGATCACAGTCTTTGCTTGTAAAAGTTCCTTTATGCTAACTTGCTCATGAAAACTTTCCAACCTCTAAGTTGTGAGCTATCTGATTTTCTCTGGAAACTTTTGGCAACATGGGTAAGTCTGGCTATAGTTTTAACTAGTGTCTTCCAGTATGGAAATCTCTCAAAGCAATGTAAATGAATAGTGGTATCAGAGGCGCTAGTGCTGAAGTTTGCAACTCCTGGTCTAATTTCAGGTTCAGCTTCAGGCTCTGTGAGAGAATAAACAGTAGCTGTGTCATCTAAATTGTGTTTATCTTGCTGGTAAAGAAAGGAAGGGCCTGAGAACCATATAGTGTTCTGAAGGCAAGCTGTCTGTGTGGGCCTTGTAGCATAATCTGCAGGGTTTTGTTCTGTGGGTACATAGAACCACTGATCAGGATGTATTACTTGTCTGATCCTATTTATTCAGTTGGAGACATACAGAAAGAATCTTCTAGAGGTATTGCAGATATATCTCAGGACAGTTTTACTGTCTGTAAAGAATTTCACAGCATCTAAGTCCATGTCTATCTCATCTCTGATTAGCTCATACACTTCTACCACTAATACGGCTGTACATAACCCTAAATGTGGGATTGTGTGTACTGGTCTAGGGCTTATCTTAGACTTTCCTGCAACAAATCCAACATGACATACATTTACTGCATCAATTGCTTTCAATAGGTTACCACACCTAAAGCTGTTACGGATTCATCTGAAAAAATATACAGTTCTTTTCTACAGGTTGCTGACAGTGAAACCGGCACATAACCTCTGGGTATCTTTAAGTCTTTCAAAGCCTGTAAGGACTTTTTCCACTGAATCCACTCATACAGTCTCTCTTGTGGGAGTAATGCATTCCATTCACATTTTCCAGATGACAGTTCATGAACTAAGGCCTTACCTTTTATAGTCACTGGTGCAACAAACCCAAGGGGATTGTAAAGGCTGTTCACTGTAGATGAGATTCCTCTTCTGCTGAAGGGCTTTTCCTCTGAAGAGACCTGAAAAAACAGACTGTTTCTAGATCCCTGCTTAGTCCTAGACTTTTCTAAAGAGGAAGAGTGTTTGTACACAGACAAACATCTTTAAGGTCCTTAGCTCTGTCTTCTGCAGGAAAGGCTTCCATGACCTGTTTGCTGTTGGAGGTGATCTTATTAAGTTGTAGATTAGATTCTGCCAGCATCTGTTTTGTTTTGTTGAGAATTTCAATTGCTATCTCAGGAGTGCTAGCCAATGCAAGTCCATCATCTATATAGAAATATCTCAATACAAAGTGTTTGCCACCTTGTCCATAATGTTCAGCACTTTTTAGGGCAGCTTTACACATACAGTATATAGCCGCTAGCCACACAGGAGAAGGACTGTTGCCGAAGACATGTACTCTCATTCTGTACTCCACTACTTCTTTGCCTGTGTCATGATCTTTGTACCAGAGAAAACGTAAATAATCTTGGTGGTCCTCTCTCACTAGAAAACAGTAAAACATCTGCTGCTCATCAGCTGTGAAGGATATGGGTTCTATCCTAGAGCACATGAGGACCCCTAGTAGGGTATTGTTTAAATCAGGGCCACTTAGCAATACATTTTTTAAAGAAATACCTTCCCACTCTGCACTGGAATCAAACATAACTCTTATTGGATCAGGTTTGTGTGGGTAGTAAACACCAAACATTGGCAGATACCAGTGTTCTTTATGGGTCTATATTATTTCAGCAAATGCTTAAAATAGTGAACGCTGTTTAATCGACTCAATAAAGTTGAAATCCCTAAATCCCGAACACATAGAACAGCATTTTTTTTCCCAGGGGAAAAATCACTGGGCCATGTTTGGGACTTTGCAATTTCCTCCACTGTAGTGTGATCCTACAGTTGGTATATTTAAGTATGGGGGCTGTGGGGGGCAAAGCCCTCCACTTTATTTTGTGTTTGGATTTTTTTTTTTTTTTTTACAGAGCAGCGATTTTTTGGTATACATACATTTAGTTGCTGAAACACTCTCCGAACGTTAGTTTTTCAGAACCGGAATGTCGAATTTTAAAGTAGCGAATGGTCGGAATGTCATATGAAACACCGAATGTGACATTTCCAACTGCTCTACCACCTAAATAAGCGCTACTATGGGTCAAAAAGGGGGGATATTGTGTGTTTTGACTATCTCCGGTTCAGACATATGAGAACCTGCTGCACTGCTTTCGACATTTGGTATGTCGACAAGGTAATGGACAGCTAAATGCATGTATACCAATTTTTTTCCCTGGGAAAAAAATCACTGTCCCGTGTGTTTGGGATTTAGGGATTTTGACTTTATTGGGTCGATTAAACAGCGTTCGATATTTTAAGTGTTCTCTGAAATAATATAGACCCGTTCTTTACCTTGTTCCAGTGGTCCTACAATTTCAGCAAGATCATTATCCAGCATTCTTTTAATGAATTCTATGAAATCTCTTTTTGCCGCTGGCTTTCCTTGTAAGGTTCTACGAATAGAGTTCAGGCATTTCATAGCTTGTTCTCTGTAACAAAGTAAATGACATTTGGGTGTTCAAAAAGGCAGAGGGGCCACCCAGCTGTTATTATCATCCTGGTAAGTCTCTCTTTCCATGATTTGGAGAAAGGCTTGATCGTCTATGGACAGGGCTTGTTTATCATTTTGCTTTGATTTCTGGAACACTGAAACTCCTAGATTTATCATTTTCTGTGTTGAAGCTGCTGTCTTCTTTGCTGTGTGAAGAAGAGTCCCAAACTGTGTTAAGTTATCAAAGCTTTCTTTAACAATAAAAATTATTCTGGCATGGACTAAAAAAAGATGTGTGGCTATTTACAAATACAGACATTTTTTAAAGAATTGATGCTGTTTGGCTGGTGAGCTGATCCCAGGCAAACTTCTACAATAACCCACCCCAAATCAGGTCTCTGAGCATAAGGGGCATTGATTGGGCCATTTATTTGTTCATGCACCTTGTGTACTTCTAAAATGTCTCTTCCAAGAAGAAAAAGGATAGAAGCACCAGAATTAACAGCTGGAATGGGGTGAGCAATTGGGTGGAGGTGAAGATGATGATAAGCCACCTCAGGAGAAGGAATTTCTGATTTGTCATCGGGTATCATGTCACACTCTATCAGTGTAGGAATGGAAATCACTTTTTCTTATCAAAAGGCTCAATAACAAAGTCTGTGCATCTTCTGCCTGCAATTTCCATAATGCCTGCACATATCTTGAGAGTATACGGAGCTGCAGTTGTCTTAAAGATATCAAAAAAGTCTGACCTTGCAAGTGAACTGTTGCTCTGCTCATCAAGAACTGTGTACATCTTTATTGCTTTGTCTCTTTTCCCAGTGGGATACACAATCACTAAGCAGGTTTTAGAACATGACTGTGGATTTTTACCTTGGCCATAGATTTCAGCGCACTTAGACCTTACTGAAGAAGGTGAGCCCTCTTGTTGCTCTCTGCCCTGATCTTTCCGGACTTCTACAGTCTCTGCTGGTTGTGGAGGTGGATCAGTGTGTAAGGCCACTATGTGTTTCTTACTGTGGCATTCTAAGCACTCAACTGGTATTCTACAGTCTTTAGCTATATGCTTGATAGATTCAGAGCACTTGAAACAGATGCCATTTTGTTTAAGTAAGGACATTTCTCCTCAATAGGCTTACTTCTAAACCTTTTGCACTTTTTCAGAGGATGAGGCATTCGGTGAATTGGGAATTGTCTGTTAGGGGTTTCTATATAGTCACCTTGCTGCTGTCTTGACAGTTTGTACTTTGAAGGTGCAATTGTTTTGTGTGTGAACACAGAGGTCTTACAATGAGGTCTGGAAGGCTTTTCTGGTCTGGATGGCTGATTACTGCTGCTGATAAAGGCAAAGCTGGGGTCACTTCTGATCATTGCTTGCTACTGTACAAACCTAGAAGACACAAAGAAAGGGGGGAAGCTACTCCATTTTCCAATTTTGTATTTAGCTCCGACAGGTGTCCACTTTTATTGCAAGGTGTATGGCAGTTTCTCCACTATTAGATTAGTACCACTAGCATTAGACACAATACCCCATTCAGGCATTTTTGACAAACTCAAGAGGTTAGATACAAACCTGTATGTCACTCAGTGGATAGCTAACTGGCTCACAGACAGGACCCATGAAGTTAGAATGTGGGACTCCACCTCTACAAAGAGGCCAGTCATAAGTGGAGTCCCTCAGGGATCAGTCCTTGGACTGCTCCTTTTTGGCATTTACTTTTCAGAAGTCAAGGCCAATGTCAGTAGTCTTTGGCTGACTAAATTTGTAGATGATTGCAAATTAGGAGCTGTCATTGAATCTCACACTGAAACAAATGTTCTCCAAGAGGGGCTGACACAGACAGACAACTGGTGTCAGAGCCATGGACTAAAACTAAATCCCAAGAAAAGCATAATAGTATCCTTAGTATTCTTTGGGAAGTCATCCATCCCTGCCAACTATCAAATTGACAACACACCCCTTATAGTTGAACCAGTAGTCAGGGACTTAGGGACACACATAGATAGCAATCTAGCCTTTGATCATCACATGTCTACAGTGGTGAGGAAATCATTATATGCTGCTCAACCTATAAACAGAGATATGGCATCTAAGTCCAAGGAAGTCATTGCTCCACTGTATTCGGCATTCATCAGACCTATCATTGAGTACAATGCCCTCTTTGGTATGCACCTAACCAGGCATATCTAACAACTGGAACATCCACAGAGGTTCCTCACTAAAAGAATACAGGGCATAAGTAACATGTCCTATGCAGACCGCCTCAAGGCCCTATCCCTGAATTCTGTCTCCTACAGGCTTTTGAGGGGAGATCTATGCTTGGTATACAGGGCATTGTCAGACCCCACTATGATGGACCTCCTGCATATCCACAAAACAATCAGCACCAGAATTACCCATTCTAAATACTTAAACCTTGCCTGTGATATAAATAGGACTTGCTGGAGAGATAGGCATGTATCCCAGAGACTATCCCATCTATGGAACAGGCTCCCCATCCATGCGAAGCAGAGTTCCTCCCTAACCCAATTCAAGTGCAACTTGGACAATTGGATGGGAAACTGGAAATGAATCCCTGGTTTGGCACCTATGTCTCTAATGCAAACAGGTGACCTGTAAATGTTTCATCTCCCAGGCCCATGCTACACTTATCAGGGGTATCAGAACTTGTCAGAGATTTGGGATGCATGGCTAGTCTTAAAAAGTCCCTTGTGGTCATTAGCCTAGTAAATACATATGAACCTTTGAACAGTGTCTAAATATGAAATCCTGGCAAATAGCCTTCCTCTTTAGCACACTCTGTTTCTAGAAGGAGATCGCCCAGTCATTGTACTTTTGTATTATCTTTATTGCTCAGCTTGGGGAAGACTTCAAACTTTTTCAGTAGAGCACCTTCAATTGCCTCAGGTGAGCCATACCTTTCTTCCACTCTCTGCCATGCCATATTGAGTCCTGCCAATGGGTTAAATAAGTGTACTCTGCGCAAACTTTTTGCATGCTCCGCTGACTCCTTACCCAGCCATTTTATCATTACAACCAGCATTTCAGCAGCTGATAAATTTAAATCTCTAGTTGCACTCAGAAAGGAGGACTTCCATGCCCAATAGTTTTCCGGACAGTCGTCAAACTTGATGAAACCTGAGTTAACCATTTCTTTGTAGATAAGAAACTTTGTGACATCTTGTATGTTTTGGTGTTTAGGCATGTAGTATTTAGGTTGTTGTAGTGGGAGTCCTTGATTTCTGTTTCTAGGGAGCTCTGGAGATTGTTCTTTTGTTGGTCTGAGACTGCTGGCATCACAAGGCTGACCAGGCATACCCAAGACATGTACTGGCTTTGGGCTAGATACTGCTTGCACAATTTTAGGTGATTGTTGGCTTGCATGCATACTAGTAAGTTTCTGGATATACTCACTTGTATGTTCAGCAGAGGAGAGAGGTTTCTCTGGGCCATCTGGTTCTTTGTGAGTTATTTCACTTACTGATGAATTTGCTTTTAGGAAGGCAGTGGCTTTTGCTGCTGCAGTAGTTGCATTCTAAAGCTGAAGAATATGCAGGTTAGCTTCTAATTCTGCTTTTTCTTGTTCTTTTTCAGCCTTCTGTCACATCACAAAGGCTTCCTTTTCAGCAAATGCCAGTTGCAGATGTGCTATCTCTGCTTTGGCATATGCTCTGATTGCTAGGAAACATGCATTATATTTCTTTTTCAAAACACCAGAAATGAAACAAAGCATATAATCTATCAGATCCATAATAGACTCAGTCAAAATAGTCTTCATGAAAAACTGAACACCATCAAGTGGACTTACCTCTTCAATAAAAGCAACCTTACAATTGCCCTCAACAACTTCCTCAATTTATTTGAACCAATACAAGATTATTTTACCTAAAACAAATAAAATTAAGATTAAATCCATGCCCCTCATTTTCCAAAATATAACACACCGGCTAAAGCAAAGAGATACAGCTTAGCATGACTACATAGTTAATCTAACTAACCATATAAAGGAGCATAGATGATATTACATATATAAGAAATAAGCGAACATCTTGTAAAGCCTCTCCAAAAAGATTTCTGGAAATCATCACAGACACTAAAAACAGCCTACACCCCTTAAGTAACAGACAAAATACCATACAAGTTGCTTAAATTCAAATACTAGACATCAACTCCCGCAATGAAACCAAATATATAGTTCAGTTAAAGCTCAAAGATCCCAAGCAAAATCACTGCACAAGTTATTAGAACTGCCACTTTCCTACTTCAGCATAACAAACAATAGAGGCACTTAAAATATAGACATACACAAATCTATCAAAGATAAATGCATCCACAATGTCATTGAATGTTATCAGATCGCAAAGGAAAACCTGTCTGCCACATTTGCAGCGTAATATTAATCTCCAGAATTATCCATCACAGCTTAAAACACACTACCATTGTATCTGCTCCTAAATCTAGCATTCCTGCGCAGG
The DNA here is from genome assembly GCF_019279795.1 of Protopterus annectens. NCBI lineage: Eukaryota > Metazoa > Chordata > Ceratodontiformes > Protopteridae > Protopterus > Protopterus annectens. Next base: position 725,715,981 of record NC_056746.1, on the reverse strand, counting down.
CATCTGATTTCTGACCCATCAGAATACTTTGCCCCTTCATTAAATTACTTGAATAATTCTTGAACAGACAACTTATGAAACACATTTAAAAATCTTTGTAATAAACAACATGGCTTTAAAAATGGTTGCAATACCCTCACAAGAATGGTATTATGTAAAACATGGTATTATGTAAAAAATAATATCACTGAATCTACAGAAAAATTCACCTTCTTCATACACCTAAAATGTGCTTTTTGTCTGTAAGGTATTTCAAATTTTGCAAAACTTTAACCTGTTCCAGGAACCCTTGAAATTATTCTCTTCATACATCTAAAACAAATCGTTAAAATGTAATATGGAAATAAACAGAATTTTCCACAGAAACTCCTCAAGATTCTCTACTAGGACTCCATATTTATAAGCAACTTAATATTTGATGCCCTCTATGAACTGTACATTGTAGGCTAACAAAATTATTATTCGTGGGTATAACTCATCTTTATCTAATAAATACCAAAAACTTATATAAAGGCTTTAGTTACAAATGGTACTGTGTGCTTAAAATGGAGAGATGCCTGTTTATTTTTCTATGTTTGTGTCTGTTCATATTTTAGGTTGCGGTTAAGTTTAGAGATTTATGGCTTGCATGGCTGAGTTATATCTTTTGGCGGGGTACTGTAGTTTTGATTGTTTAAATGTATTACTACTCAGTCTAGTCTGCGGTGAAGAACATCTGACTTGATTGGTTTACCTTAGTTTGTGTAATGTAATCAACCAATAGATCATTTTGAATAATTGAAGCAACACAGAATGTTTAAATATGTTTATTCTAGACATGAGTTTTTGTCTGCTCTTCTTTGAGGATAAGTAAGAAACACAATAACAAATACACATAAATAAACAGACAAGCATATACACACACACACACACACACACACACACACGTATATATATATATATATATATATATATATATATATATATATATATATATATACATATACATACATATACACACACATCTCCCAGGATTCAGCAAGCTCTGCATGGCATGCAGGAATAGTGCAGGAGGTGCTGGAGGCAATATGGCCACTGTGCGATCCAGGAATAAGCTCCAGGGATGTGCACGATTGCTCCTGCACTATTTTTGCACAGACACAGCTCCTGTATGCAAATTACCCCATTTGCAGGTGAAAACCATGCAAATGAGGTGAATTTGTGATCCAGGAAGCTGGCAGTCGGGTGTGCAGGACTAGTGTATTCTGTAGAAATGTACTCGGTTAGTAACCGAGTACATTTCTGAAAACTACAAAATGGAGACATGACAGCTAAAATAAAGAGTGCACATTATGTTGAAAGCATGCCAATGGCCAAATATATGGCCCATTGGCATGAAAAACAGTTGCAGAAATAAAAAAAAATAACTTTTATTTTTTTTAGCCAATTTTGGCTGTTTAAGCATAGGGCAGAGGCACGCAAAAGGGATCAGGCCGCAAATAAAAAAAAAACTGAAATAAGCATTGCATCCAAAATCACAATTTTGCCATTATACTCAATGGCAGGCAGAAGACAACATGGCCAGTGAATAGTGATTGGTAAGGGGGAAGGCTCAGCTAGGGACTTGTGACTAGGCATTAGCAGGCAATCCTATGCAAATGTGGGAAATTATACTGAATCTCAGATTCTCCCACATGGCTAGCCTGCACCCAACCACGTCGGTGCTGGAAGACCATAGTGCAAGACAAAGAGCTAGCTGACATCATAGAGGGGTGTGTCAGGCATACTGTAAACTTATTGGAGCCCTGTGGCTTAGGGTTTCCCTGAACTTAGCAGAGCTAAGCAAGGGGGTGTGTCTGAGGCTGCCTAGCACTCTTTACATTGCCTTAGTGGGTGTGCACACCGCGTACCAGGTTTTAAAGGAAAAAAAAAAGTAAATGAGGAAATAGCAGCTCTGTGCACATCTGAGCACTGTGTTTGTGCAGCACTCCCCTGGGCTTAAACAGGAAAACAAAGGGAAGGGAAAACAGCAGTAGGAAGGCAATCAAGGAGAACTAGCATAGCTGGCAGGTGAAATGTATCAGAATCAGCCAATTACACAGGGATCAGCCCAGCCCAGCACACCACTATAAACTATGCAAACAACTTACCCTCTGTTTTTCCCACATACTCTACACCATTGGTGTACACAATCAGGGAAATTTTACCAAACAAAAACAACAAAATGAGAAGGGCTGCAGCAGCTATCATAAATCAACATGTGGAAGAGGTTGTGGGTGGTGAAGATGAGAATGCTGTTGACCAACCCACAGTGAGGAGAAGGAGAAGAGTGTACAGACCCAGGGCAATCTACAAAGGGCAACATGAGCTGGAGATAGTGGAGCACTATAGGGTGAACAGGGACCTCCTACAGCAAATTGTTGAGCTGTGCCAGCCACACTTCACACACAGAACCAACAGAGGGGAACCCATCCCACTGGATACCAAGGTATGTGTAGACCTAAGAATAATAGCCACAGGTACCTTCCAAAGGCCAACTGGGGATATCATGGGGATCTCACAGGCATGAGTATCCAGAGTACTCCACCAGTTCCTGGATGCCATGTCAGCACATGCCGGTGAGCACGTATATTTCCACAAAACCCATAAGGCACTGGCCAGCAATATGTGTCTCTTCCACCAAATAGCAGAATACCCTGAGGTAGTGGGTGCTATGGACTGCATGCACATATGCATCAAAGCACCACCCAGTGAGTGGGGTAGGGTCTACATCAACTGCAAGGGCTTCCCCTCCATCAACTTCCAGGTCCTGTTTGATGCCCAGGGCATTATAATAAATGTGTGTGCTGGCTGCCCTGGAAGCTATCACAACTCCCACATCTGGCATCTGATGCAGCTGTACCAGAGATTTGCCAATGGGGACATACCTTACGGTCACCTAGTGGGGGATACTGGTTATGCACTGGAGCTGTGGCTGATGACACCCATCAGAAATGCACACACACACACACACACACCCAAACAAGAACTCCATAATGAGGCACACGTACAGATCAGAATCATAATAGAGCATGTGTTTGGGATGCTTAAGTCACAGTTCCAGTGCCTGGACATATCTGGTGGAGCCTTGCAGTACTCACCAGCTACATGTACCCAGATTGTCATCATATGTGTCATGCTACACAATATGATCCTGCAGAAACAGCTGCAGCAGGAACATCATGGGGCAGAGCCACACAGCCTACCACCAATGCCAAGGCCTGCACAGGCACATAGAGACTTACAGGAGGAACAACCTGAGCCTTCCCCAGTAGGCGGAAGGAGGCATTCCCAGTATGCTCAGGCCTTGGCAAAGAGGCAACACAAAGCACATACCCTGACATGGTAGGGACCCAGGGAATGACACTTCTCTCTGATTCACGCATACAGTAAAAGGGATGCCAAACATGACACTACCTGTGCTTAACCATGTATAGGGAGTGTACTATGTGCATCCGACATAGTCAGCCCTCCAGCACCACCCTCAATACTGGCACAGCCACAAGGTAAGTCACTCTTCCTACCAATTGCCAAATGGAGTAGTATGTGTTGTTACATGTATCTATGGTATGGATGTGAGCATGCAAGGGACTCGGGTAGCTGAATGGGATGCCAGCAGATAGTAGACACCTATAGGGGCAGCATGACATCTGTAACAAATACTGGTGTCACCATAGTAGCCAGTACTAGACAAAGTGACAAAACTCACTGCAGAAAATGTGCTGGGCCACATGTGTGTCCACAGGACACACACATGCCAGTTAGGGAGGCTCACATACCCAAAAATAGTCTCAACCAGCAGAATAGGTGTAGACAAACACAAACAAAGGCTGTGTTAAGGCCTCTGATTGATTGCTATGGAGAACATCCCCTCCAGACCTACGCAGACAGCCTACAACAGGTCAGGCAGTGGGATGTTAGTTCTGAAGGATAAGAAGTCAGAAACTGAAATGTAGGTCAATCAAACCTAAGACCTGTAATACACTGATATGCTTCTAGTCAGCATGATAGGTTAGAATACAGAATGAAATGGAGTACCTGACATACCAGTACAGTCATAGCAAATGTGCACAAGTGTCAGGTGTGCCCCCCCAATCCTATGTAGAAATGTTTTAACAGTCAGGTGTGCACCCCCCCAATCCTATGTAGAAATGTAGTAAAATGTAAGTATAGGTATAATAACAGTGGAGCACAGATTACCTGAGCTGGCCAAGGTAGAATGATAGATTGTAGCATGTGTACAATATGCAGGGCTGTGTGTGTTAGGTTGGTGTGTGTCGTATATTGTGTGAGAGTGATCAGCATGTATGCATGATGAGGTTTGTCCTGTTGGCCACTGCCCAGTGCTGCCGAAGACAGGGCCAAGTTCTCACAACTGCAGTGCCAAACACAATGCTTCCCAGCAAAACACATTACAGCAGTAAGACATAGTAAATGTTTGGAAGTAATATGTGTCACCATCTGAAAGATGGACATGGCATGAATGTAGGCCCAGACATACAAACAGTACACATGGGGAAGTACTCCAGACAGACAGTGTATAATATGCAACTGTCAAATAGACACACCCTTGTAATTGTACATACAGGTTAGCAGCATGTTATTTGGGTTTGTAGTAGGGGATATCAATGTCATTTGGCCAAACACTGGCAGACCCCAAAGGTCATAGGAATGAAGTATTGAGAAACAGCTGATGTCCCTGCACAAGCCAGCATAAGTGGAATGCCCCATGCATATCTGTGAGTCAGATGCAAGTAGTGTCCATTTTACACATGCACCCAACTCACCCCACCATCACCCACAGGTACCTCTCCAGTCTTATCCCTGCTGTTGGGAATGAGTACAATATGACCCCCACCTCTGTATGACAATAGCTAAAGAATGCAGCATGTAGAACAGGTGTCCCATGCAGGTGTGCCCCTAGATGTAAGCAGCACCCTGCCAACATCCACACCACTGGATCAATAATGACAGAAAGTATTGGCGTGAACATCTTGCACACCTACCCTGTCACCCCAGGGAAATATAATGTATTGCAGTCTGGGACTGTAGGAGTGACAAAATGCAATGGCCTGCTACAGCTGGCCTGCATCACTACCAAATGGCCTATAGTCCTCTGCCAAAGGCCTGTGCCTCACCTGTACTGCCAACAACAGTCCACAGAATCCAAATGCAAGGCCATGTGGACAAATCACAGTAACATGTCCACCATGTCCTACTGAATGAACTGTGGACCATCACCAAATTACTGCTCAGAAGAGGTAATAACTATAGGGAACATATCAGATAATGTTTGTATACTGTACAGAAGGGATATAATAATAGATGGGGGGGTAGGAGCATGTGCAGCATGGAGTGTGTGAAGTCCGAAACTCAGCCGTGTGCACATAATATC
>NC_056746.1:725678068-725705568 GCF_019279795.1 Protopterus annectens | reverse complement strand
TATATTTGCAGGTACATGTGTATTCTCCCATACGAGATGTAGGCCAGTGTTCTGGCAGTCTGCCTGTAGTTTCTGTAGTGCTTTGTTACATGCCTAGCAGCTTAGTGTAATTACCCAGCGTGATGTTATGTCCAGATATTTGCAAAATGTACTGCTGCCAGGCCACCATAACTGTTGTGTAATTCTGATAAAGTTGTGGGATGCTTTACAGATGTATGTCCCTAACTACTGGGTAGTATGTGGCCATGTGACCTCTGCACCACCAGTTATTATGTGTCATGACAGACAGGAGTGTGTGAATGTTTAAACTGTGTGGGCATATGTATTCCAGTATTTACATGGTATACCCATGTACATGGCTGTTAACAGCCACATTGTTGGGCTTGGTCCACATGTCTCACACTAAGGGGATCCGTGTATACCTCTGGACTGGCCAGGGTGTGCCAGACTGTCCACCTATATTGGTCATATCTCTGCTTTAGTCCACAGGTCATTACTGTGATATCAGTGGTACTGTACCATGATGTCCTTAGGATGTCTGTTAGTAGCTGATGGCGTATATGTCAATATCAGATGTGACCTCCCACACACAACATGTCTAATAAGATGAACCCTGTTACAGAAGCAACAGTCTACATATATACCTGCTGTACATACATGACCTCCCCTTGCACTAAAAGGCTGAGACTATTGGTGCTGGGGTATGACTCTACTCCATGTTCTGGACATATAGTAAACATATATATATATATATATATATATATATATATATATATATATATATATATATATTTATATGTATAGATGGATCTAGGACTTTTGACTGAAAGATCAAAAGCCCAAATCCATTGCCACTGAACACTCTTTAACAAAAGTACTTTTAATAACAGTTGAGCGCTTTCACCTGTTACAATACAGGTTTCCTCAGAACAAAAAAACATTCTGAATTACAGCCCTTAAATAGATGTTTTGGCTCCAAAAATTTAAAGCAACATACTCCACTAAAATTTTCTGCATAAACAATAAACAAAAACATTCCAAAATGAATAGGTGACAGAAATAAACACATATATATCCTTTAAAATGTAATACACAAATTCCTCTGAAATACATATTTGTTAAAAACATATGTTTCTATAAAAACACTGACTCAACTTATTTATAAACAATTTAACACTAACGTATTTTGTATAGCAGAGGTTTAATAGACAGTGATTCATTCAAACCTGGGGGTGAGGCAGCATCAGTAAAAATTTGCCACCACATTTCTCTATAAGACAACCAAGTCTTATAGTCTCCCCCCTATGGTCTATTTGAATAAGGTCAATAATACTAAAAGTGAATTTGTGTTCAGAACCCTCTTGTTTTATGTGCTTATATAGGGCATTCTTCTCATCTCTCTTTCTAATAGAGTGAAAGTGACCACATATTCTTTTGTTGAGCTGTCTCTCAGTCTTCCCAATGTAGAAAGCGGGACAAGCTGAACATAATGCGATATATATGACAAGTTTAGTAGTACAATAACCTGCCTTGAATCTAATAGAGGTGTTGGTAGTGTTGCTTAACCTAGTGCCTTGACTGTTGTTAATAGCAAAGCATCAGTTGCATCTACCACACTTCTGTGTAGGTTTAGAAGTATTAGTAGTCAGGAACATCGTATTTTCTAACAACCTTTTCAAGTTCACACCCATTTTATTTACAAAGTGGGGTTTATCTCCTAAGATGTTGGATATAGAAGCATCCGCCATAATAATAAACCAACTTTTATTAACCAATTGCCTCATCTTATAACTACAAGGACCATATTCGATTACACAAGCTTTGTTTAAATCACTACGACTAGCTCTAGCAAGGGAAACAACATTATTACCTTGAGAATTAATTCCTAACAAAGGTGTATACCTAGAACCCCAGCCTTGGATAACCTGCTTACTTACATTTTGCATCATACCAAGGTCATAACCTCTATCACTGAACATAGCCGTAATATACTCAACTTCAGCTATCATATCTATGTAGTCTGAAGTCATTCTAACTGCTCTAATCAACTGTCCCTTATAGATGTTCCTTAAAAGATTTTTTGGGTGATTACTAGAATATTCAAGATAGTTGTTAGAAAAAGTGGGTTTCCAGTATATTCTAGATTTAAACCCAAAATTAGCCGGAGAGACGAGGGTGTCAAGGTATGCCAGACCATCATGACTGAATGCGTGTGAAAATTTCAAATAAGAACTACTGGTGTTAATAAATTCTATAAATTCAGTCAATGTCTCAGTGTCACCATCCCATAATATATATATATATATATATATATATATATATATATATATATATATATATATATATATATATATCATCAAAGTAGCGAGTATAATATTTGATGTGAAGATAGAAGTCACTGGTGAACACTACAGACTCCTCCCAGTCGAGCATGACCATATTAGCAAAAATGGGAGCACACGCAGCACCCATAGCTACACCCTTAGTTTGTTTAAAAATCTCTCCTTCAAAAAAGATGAAATTATTGTCCAATACCATGCTCATCATATATGTAATCAACACCAGTAGTTCTTATTTGAAGTTTACACACGGATTCAGTCATGATGGTCTGGCATACCTCGACATCCTCGTCTCTCCGGCTAATTTTGGGTTTAAATCTAGAATATACAGGAAACCCACTTTTTCTAACAACTATCTTGAATATTCTAGTAATCACCCAAAAAGTCTTTTAAAGAACATCTATAAGGGACAGTTGATTAGAGCAGTTAGAATGACTTCAGACTACATAGATATGATAGCTGAAGTTGAGTATATTATGGCTATGTTCAGTGATAGAGGTTATGACCTTGGTATGATGCAAAATGTAAGTAAGCAGGTTATCCAAGGCTGGGGTTCTAGGTACACACCTTTGTTAGGAATGAATTCTCAAGGTAATAATGTTGTTTCCCTTGCTAGAGCTAGTCGTAGTGATTTAAACAAAGCTTGTGTAATCGAATATGGTCCTTGTAGTTATAAGATGAGGCAATTGGTTAATAAAAGTTGGTTTATTATTATGGCGGATGCTTCTATATCCAACATATTAGGAGATAAACCCCACTTTGTAAATAAAATGGGTATGAACTTGAAAAGGTTGGTAAAAAACTGAATAACATTAATACATTGAAGTTAGAAAATGCTTATTTATCTAAGTGTTTGAACATTAATGTCATTCCTAAAGGCTTGAGATTTTTTTAAATTTCCTATGGGCATAGATGTGAATGACAATACAAAAAAAGAATTTAACTTGTTTTTTGATAAATGTGGCATTGAGTTCATGAAGCTGTTAATTAAATGTAATGATGAAAAATTAGTTAGACTAATGGATGAAACAGAAAAACTGAATGAAAACATTTTAAGTGATTTATTATTTGAACAATGGGAAAGGTTATATAATAAACAATTTGCTACAGCTGATTTAAATATAAAAAAATCTCTAGAAAGGAAATATTCTAAACTTACTAGGGATATTCAGCAGTATGAGAGAGGGGCTATATATGGGTGGAAAGAAGGACAGTTTAAAGCTGTCGACAATTTCCACAATCGACAGCAGGTCCCCTCAGACTATGATTATAATTCCCAGGCTCAAAGTAATTCCCATTTTTTCAAGGACAGAGGTCAAGACACAAGAAGGGACTGGAAATGGGGGGGGGGGGGAATTGGAAGAAACCCCATCATCAACAATAGCCAATATAAATAATATGAATCTAGATTTAGTTACTAATGTAGATTTGCAGACTACACAGCAAACTGCTACTATACATGACGTACATAACACCACAAAGTACTGTGAGATTTCTTCCACAGATGATGTGATTTACATTTACAAGAGCTTTAACATTTTTAACTATACAGATGTTGAGCTCGATATGTCTTATTTTAATTTACTTTCTAAGGGCTTGAAATACATACCAACTACTAAATTTGATGTGGTTGCTAATATTTGTCAAGTTAAATTGTATACTAGGAAATTAAACTTGGCAGTAATGTTCAATAATCCCATTAATAATGTTACTGGCTCTAATAATGACTGTAAAATCTTGAAAAAGAAAAGCACCTTTATACCCCCATGCCATCCAACGATTGGTTTATTTGAAAAATGTATTGTTAAGCAGATTTATGAGCTTAACAACAAAAATAAGTTTAGGAGAATGGAACATAATTCATCTAGAGAAGAACAGGACACCCTACAAATGTTGAGGAAGAATAGATCAATAAGGGTGAAGAAACCTGACAAGGGTGGGGGTTTAGTTCTTTTTGATCAACTCACATATACCTCTAAACTTCATGATATTTTACATTCTACTGACAGTTATGAGATCATATCTGTTAATGAACTTAATATAGCCTATAGAAAAATTGATTGTCACCTCAAGGACTTTCTTATAGACAGGCAAATTAGTTTGGATACTTACACTTTTGTCAAAGTTGAATTTCCTGTGGTAGCCAAGTTAGTTGGCATCCCCAAAGTTCATAAGAATGTGTCTGACCCACCTTTTAGACCAATTGTTTCTGGCAGCAGATCTAAAACATTCCCTTTGGGTGTGGTCATTGACCATACTTTGAAACATGTGTACGAAAAGGTATTTCATCTTGCCAAGGATTCTTGGTATTTTTTAGCTTATTTTCCTACACATTTATATAAAAAAGATTTGTTAGACGTAACTATTGATGTCATAGACCTTTTCTCCTGCATCCCCAAAAGTGAGGGGTTAGAAGCATTTAATCGTAGTATTACTAAATATGCAGGGGTGGATTGGGATAAGATATGGTTGATTACAGATATGATGAGCATGGTATTGGACAATAATTTCATCATTTTTGAAGGAGAGATTTTTAAACAAACTAAGGGTGTAGCTATGGGTGCTGCGTGTGCTCCCATTTTTGCTAATATGGTCATGCTCGACTGGGAGGAGTCTGTAGTGTTCACCAGTGACTTCTATCTTCACATTAAATATTATACTCGCTACCTTGACGATATATATATATTATGGGATAGTGACACTGAGACATTGACTGAATTTATAGAATTTATTAACACCAGTAGTTCTTATTTGAAATTTACACACGCATTCAGTCATGATGGTCTGGCATACCTTGACACCCTCGTCTCTCCGGCTAATTTTGGGTTTAAATCTAGAATATACAGGAAACCCACTTTTTCTAACAACTATCTTGAATATTCTAGTAATCACCCAAAAAGTCTTTTAAGGAACATCTATAAGGGACAGTTGATTATAGCAGTTAGAATGACTTCAGGCTACATAGATATGATAGCTGAAGTTGAGTATATTACGGTTATGTTCAGTGATAGAGGTTATGACCTTGGTATGATGCAAAATGTAAGTAAGCAGGTTATCCAAGGCTGGGGATCTAGGTATACACCTTTGTTAGGAATGAATTCTCAAGGTAATAATGTTGTTTCCCTTGCTAGAGCTAGTCGTAGTGATTTAAACAAAGCTTGTGTAATCGAATATGGTCCTAGTAGTTATAAGATGAGGCAATTGGTTAATAAAAGTCGGTTTATTATTATGGTGGATGCTTCTTTATCCAACATTTTAGGAGATAAACCCCACTTTGTAAATAAAATGGGTATGAACTTGAAAAGGTTGTTAGAAAATATGATGTTCCTGACTACTAATACTTCTAAACCTACACAGAAGTGTGGTAGATGCAACTGGTGCTTTGCTATTAACAACAGTCAAGGCACTAGGTTAAGCAACACTACCAACACCTCTATTAGATTCAAAGCAGGTTATTGTACTACTAAACTTGTCATATATACCGCATTATGTTCAGCTTGTCCCGCTTTCTACATTGGGAAGACTGAGAGACAGCTGAACAAAAGAATATACGGTCACTTTTACTCTATTAGAAAGAGAGATGAGAAGAATGCCCTATATAAGCACATAAAACAAGAGGGTTCTGAACACAAATTCACTTTTAGTATTATTGACCTTATTCAAATAGACCATAGGGGGGAAGACTATAAGAGTTGGTTGTCTTATAGAGAAATGTGGTGGCAAATTTTTATTGATGCTGCCTCACCCCCAGGTTTGAATGAATCACTGTCTATTAAACCTCTGCTATACAAAATACGTTAGTGTTAAATTGTTTATAAATAAGTTGAGTCAGTGTTTTTATAGAGACATATGTTTTTAACAAATATGTATTTCAGAGGAATTTGTGTATTACATTTTAAAGGATATATATGTGTTTATTTCTGTCACCTATTCATTTTGGAATGTTTTTGTTTATTGTTTATGCAGAAAGTTTTAGTGGAGTATGTTGCTTTAAATTTTTGGAGCCAAAACATCTATTTAAGGCCTGTAATTCAGAATGTTTTTTTGTTCTGAGGAAGCCTGTATTGTAACAGGTGAAAGTGCTCAACTGTTATTAAAAGTGTTTTTATTTAGTCCTGCTGGTTTGCACGAGTTTGCTTCATTGTTTGCAGTTTCTCAAGCTACATAGTGTGGTGTCAGCGTTCGCCTTTTTGCTTGTTTTATGGTGTACTTATAACGCTTGGATTATCTTGTTGTGTCTTACTATGGAAGCTGATGGAGAAGCTGGATGTGCCACACCCAATAATACTGAGATGACTTCTTTACAGCAACTACAAGCAGAAGTGTGGGACTTGAAAGCAGAAGTGAGCAAGCTTACTGCTTTGCTTTTAAACTTCATTGGCCAGCAGCAGGAAGCAAAATTAGCGTCTGCAGTTCCTGAGATTTCATCTTTAAACACCTGAGCAGAGAAAACTAATGTTTCAGGTACTGTAGTGGGGAGAGAACCTTGTGTTTCCCCACCTTTATCATTTAACTCCACTTGCATTCCTAATGGACAGGGAGTGGGTCGTACACTCTCTAACTGTGTTGATTTGCCTTTGGAGCAAGGACATAATGAACTTAAAAATAGTGTTGAATTAAACAACAGTAGTAGAATTGTTTTTTTTGACTACACATTTGACTTCTCTTTAGTGGATGTACAGGAAGATAGTAAACGGACAGGGGCCATCCCTACGAGGAAGTTACCAAATAAAACTTATGCACAAGCAGGCAGAGAACCTGCAAGAAAAGCTACTGAGCTGTTTTCAAAAACTGACTCAACTTCTAACAAAATTGACAAATTTAAAATGTTTATGAATACTAACTGTTTTTTAGATAATGATGCTTTTAGTGGAAAAAGTAAAGATCCTGTTATTTCTAACTGTTCACTTAAACACATGATTTATTTATTTGGTAAAAAACTGAATAATATTAATACATTGAAGTTAGAAAATGCTTATTTATCTAAGTGTTTGAACATTAATGTCATTCCTAAAGGCTTGAGATTTTTTAAATTTCCTATGGAGATAGATGTGAATGACAATACAAAAAAAGAATTTAACCTGTTTTTTGATAAATGTGGCATTGAGTTCATGAAGCTGTTAATTAAATGTAATGATGAGAAATTAGTTAGACTAATGGATGAAACAGAAAAACTGAATGAAAACATTTTAAGTGATTTATTATTTGAACAATGGGAAAGGTTATATAATAAACAATTTGTTACAGCTGATTTAAATATAAAAAAAATCTCTAGAAAGGAAATATTCTAAACTTACTAGGGATATTCAGCAGTATGAGAGAGGGGCTATATATGGGTGGAAAGAAGGACAGTTTAAAGCTGTCGACAATTTCCACAATCGACAGCAGGTCCCCTCAGACTATGATTATAATTCCCAGGCTCAAAGTAATTCCCATTTTTTCAAGGACAGAGGTCAACACAGAAGAAGGGACTGGAAATGGGGGGGGGGGATTGGAAGAAACCCCATCATCAACAATAGCCAATATAAATAATATGAATCTAGAGTTAGTTACTAATGTAGATTAGAAGACTACACAGCAAACTGCTACTATACATGACGTACATAACACCACAAAGTACTGTGAGATTTCTTCCACAGATGGTGTGATTTACAGTTACAAGAGCTTTAACATTTTTAACTATACAGATGTTGAGCTCGATATGTCTTATTTCAATTTACTTTCTAAGGGCTTGAAATACATACCAACTACTAAATTTGATGTGGTTGATAATATTTGTCAAGTTAAATTGTATACTAGGAAATTAAACCTGGCAGTAATTTTCAATAATCCCATTAATAATGTTACTGGCTCTAATAATGACTGTAAAATCTTGAAATAGAAAAGCACCTTTATACCCCCATGCCATCCAATGATTGGTTTATTTGAAAAATGTATTGTTAAGCAGATTTATGAGCTTAACAACAAAAATAAGTTTAGGAGAATGGAACATAATTTATCTAGAGAAGAACAGGACACCCTACAAATGTTGAGGAAGAATAGATCAATAAGGGTGATGAAACCTGACAAGGGAGGGGGTTTAGTTCTTTTTGATCAACTTACATATACCTCTAAACTTCATGATATTTTACATTCTACTGACAGTTATGAGATCATATCTGTTAATGAACTTAATATAGCCTATAGAAAAATTGATTGTCACCTCGAGGACTTTCTTATAGACAGGCGAATTAGTTTGGATACTTACAACTTTGTCAAAGTGGAATTTCCTGTGTTAGCCAAGCTAGTTGGCATCCCCAAAGTTCATAAGAATGTGTCTGATCCACCTTTTAGACCAATTGTTTCTGGCAGCAGATCTAAAACATTCCCTTTGAGTGTGGTCATTGACCATACTTTGAAACATGTGTACGAAAAGGTATTTCATCTTGCCAAGGATTCTTGGTATTTTTTAGCTTATTTTCCTATACATTTATATAAAAAAGATTTGTTATACGTAACTATTGATGTCATAGACCTTTTCTCCTGCATCCCCAAAAGTGAGGGGTTAGAAGCATTTAATCGTAGTATTACTAAATATGCAGGGTTGGATTGGGATAAGATATGGTTGATTACAGATATGATGAGCATGGTATTGGACAATAATTTCATCTTTTTTGAAGGAGAGATTTTTAAACAAACTAAGGGTGTAGCTATGGGTGCTGCGTGTGCTCCCATTTTTGCTAATATGGTCATGCTCGACTGGGAGGAGTCTGTAGTGTTCACCAGTGACTTCTATCTTCACATCAAATATTATACTCGCTACCTTGACGATATATATATATATATATATATATATATATATATATATATATATATATATATATATATATATATATATATATTATGGGATGGTGACACTGAGACATTGACTGAATTTATAGAATTTATTAACACCAGTAGTTCTTATTTGAAATTTATACACACATTCAGTCATGATGGTCTGGCATACCTTGACACCCTCGTCTCTCCGGCTAATTTTGGGTTTAAATCTAGAATATACAGGAAACCCACTTTTTCTAACAACTATCTTGAATATTCTAGTAATCACCCAAAAAGTCTTTTAAGGAACATCTATAAGGGACAGTTGATTAGAGCAGTTAGAATGACTTCAGACTACATAGATATGATAGCTGAAGTTGAGTATATTATGGCTATGTTCAGTGATAGAGGTTATGACCTTGGTATGATGCAAAATGTAAGTAAGCAGGTTATCCAAGGCTGAGGTTCTAGGTACACACCTTTGATAGGAATGAATTTTCAAGGTAATAATGTTGTTTCCCTTGCTAGAGCTAGTCGTAGTGATTTAAACAAAGCTTGTGTAATCCAATATGGTCCTAGTAGTTATAAGATGAGGCAATTGGTTAATAAAAGTTGGTTTATTATTATGGCGGATTTTTCTATATCCAACATTTTAGGAGATAAACCCCACTTTGTAAATAAAATGGGTATGAACTTGAAAAGGTTGTTAGAAAATATGATGTTCCTGACTACTAATACTTCTAAACCTACACAGAAGTGTGGTAGATGCAACTGGTGCTTTGCTATTAACAACAGTCAAGGCACTAGGTTAAGCAACACTACCAACACCTCTATTAGATTCAAGGCATGTTATTGTACTACTAAACTTGTCATATATATCGCATTATGTTCAGCTTGTCCCTCTGTCTACATTGGGAAGACTGAGAGACAGCTGAACAAAAGAATATAGGGTCACTTTTACTCTATTAGAAAGAGAGATGAGAAGAATGCCCTATATAAGCACATAAAACAAGAGGGTTCTGAACACAAATTCACTTTTAGTATTATTGACCTTATTCAAATAGACCCTGGGGGGGGGGACTATAAGAGTTGGTTGTCTTATAGAGAAATGTGGTGGCAAATTTTTACTGATGCTGCCTCACCCCCAAGTTTGAATGAATCACTGTCTATTAAACCTCTGCTATACAAAATATGTTAGTGTTAAATTGTTTATAAATAAGTTGAGTCAGTGTTTTTATAGAAACATATGTTTTTAACAAATATGTATTTCAGAGGAATTTGTGTATTACATTTTAAAGGATATATATATGTGTTTATTTCTGTCACCTATTCATTTTGGAATGTTTTTGTTTATTGTTTATGCAGAAAGTTTTAATGGAGTGTGTTGCTTTAAATTTTTGGAGCCAAAACATCTATTTAAGGGCTGTAATTCAGAATGTTTTTTTGTTCTGAGGAAGCCTGTATTGTAACAGGTGAAAGCGCTCAACTGTTATTAAAAGTGTTTTTATTTAGTCCTGCTGGTTTGCACGAGTTTGCTTCATTGTTTGCAGTTTCTCAAGCTACATAGTGTGGTGTCAGCGTTCGCCTTTTTGCTTGTTTTATGGTGTACTTATAACGCTTGGATTATCTCTAATGAAAGTGCTTTCATCGAAAAAGCGCTTTCATTAAAGTATGTTAGTAAAAAAAAAATCACAATATTTACTTGAATGCAGGGGGGCAAGCCCTCTGCACCCCCCACACCCCACTACTTTAATATTCTCACTCCGAGGTTGCCCTTCAGTGGGGAAAAGGGAATTTCCCCTTACTGCACCATAGTACGACCGGAACAACAAGCATACTTACGCAAAAGTGCTGCTTAAGTGATAGCACTTTTGCGCAAGTATGCTCACCAAATTGTGATTCGGTGAAAGATACAGTCGAGCATCTGTACGGATTCCGTATATATATATATATATATATATATATATATATATATATATATATATATATATATATATATATATATATATATATATATATATATATATATATAGATATAAAACCATATATCTATATAGATGTATAGACATATACATATCTACATACATGTATGGATATATATATATATTTTTATATATGTATATTTCTACATATGTATATGTATATGTATATATCCATATCCTTGTCATGTGTAAACATTACTGTTGTGTATACCTTTCCAGATGCATCACACCATATGTATCTGATATGTGTATATTTAGATATAACAACATATGTGATGCAACAGTAATATCAGTAAAATGTAATATACAATTGTAGAAGTCACAGCAATTGTTCAATACTATTCAATATGTCTACTGGCAGATGTATTGGAAAATCAACAACTGTCTTCACAGCTGCCATGGCTTAGTGGTTAACTGTTCTGACAATAGTGTATGGGGTCCTGGGATCAAGGGCTGTCTATTTTGTTGCTGGGAAGAATAAGGGCTGTTGGATTCAGAGTGGTTAAGGCAGTTTTGAGCAGCTTTAAGTGCATTTGTCTGAGTTTGCTCGAAGCTAAGTGGTGCAGATGTACAGTTAAATATACAAGCAATTACACCGTGTAGGCTTTGTTTACCAGTGCGCAAATCTGCTTAGCTGTTATATTGCAGCAGTGCTGATACCTGTTAAGCATGGCTCAGCCCTGGAAACCTGCGCTCACATGCCAGTCTGATAACATAGCAGGGTACTAACATCTGTAATAGGTGTATGTAATGCCACATACATTACATGTGTCTATCTGCTGTCATTACAGTAGGAAGGGATGTGAGTCTCCTGTCTGGGACACTTGAATATATATGACCTGTACAACACTCTTATCCATGTGAATATGTCACAAAGCCAGTGTGCCAAACAGTCACAGCCCTTAAGGCTAAACAACACACCTGATACAATTGTAATAGGTGACTCTATCGTCAGGCACACTGACGTCCCGCTCACCAGGCTGAACAAGGAGAAGGTCACGGTGAGCTGCCTGTCGGGTGCTAGGATTTGCCACATAACACAAGCACTCAGGTCACTCCAAGGCAAGTACAAATATGACTCAGACATTGTCCATGCTGGTGTGAATGACCTGAGACGTACGTCCCTGGACTACATGAAAAGAGACATAGAGGAGCTCTCTGAGCATGTAGCCCAGGCCGGTATGACCCTGACCTTGAGTAGCATCTTACCCTCACCAAGAATGATGCTACAATATGAAGACAAGATGATCAATTTCAACAATTGGCTTAAGTATTGGTGTCATTCAAAGGGGATCCAGTGCCTGTCAGCCTGGGATGACATGCTGGACAAGCCACAATGCTTCGCTAGGGACGGCTTGCACCTGTCACCCCTGGGCTTTCAGATATTGGCAAAGGCTCTTGCTACCACCATAGTGCCTTTTTTAGGCAAGGCTCAAAAGACAAACCCACCTCCATAGGTATCACAAGGGATAAGAAACTAAGAGTAATGCTACTCAACGCCAAAAGTCTAAACCTCAAGATGCATGCACTCGAAACTCTCCTTAGCATGGAGAACATCGATATCTGTGCAGTAACAGAAACCTGGTTAAAGGCTCCCGAGAGCACCCCAGTACTACCAGGTTATACTTCATACCATGCTTTTTGGCCCCAAAACTTGGACCGAACCACAAAAGGAGGGGGAGTATCAATATTCGTCAAAGATACCCACACCTCCAGGTTGGTGGCACAGCACAAAGCATCAGAGACTATCCATGTGCAACTAACAGTGAGTAAAACTGCCTTCCAGTTTATAGCCTGATACAGACCACCCTCCCAAACCCAGGAACCCCACTCAGCCTTCCTGAGAACACTGGAAAATATGAAGGTCTCACTAAACACCATTATATTGGGCGACTTCAACTACCCAAACATAGACTAGGAGCATTACTCTAGCTCCAACACCCTAACCCAAAGGTTCCTAGAATTTATAAACTCAAATGCTATGGAACAACCTGTTACCACTCCCACAACAGGGGAAAATATACTGGACCTGATCATCACCAACATGGGGACTCTATGCTCCAGATCAGAAGTGTATCCCTCACTGGTAAGATCAGACCATAAACTAATCTCACTGGATATTCACATCCTGACCCCACCCCTTGCCCAGAAAGCCACAGTGAAAAACTTCTCTAAAGCAAATTTCACACTCCTCAAAACCGAGGTGGAATCCTTCAAAGCCCCCAGGCCTGTGGAAAATACGGCCCAGACCGCAGAATCCTTTATAAACGCATTCTATGAACACCTTCAGGAATGCATGGCTCATGCAATCCCAAATAAAACCAAGACCCAATCCTCCAAAGGCAGACATCCTGTCTGGTGGACCCCAGCCATAAAGAAACTGTACAATAGAAGGAGGACGCTACTACATGATAGAGCAAAATCCCAAAAAGGGAAGGCATCTCTGATCAGTATTAGCAAAAAACTACGGGCACTCATAAAATCGTCTAAGGCCAGCTTCAAGAGAAAAATTGCACAGCACACTAAGGCACTAAGGATAATCACAAGGCTTTCTTTAGTTATGTTAGGAACCTGGGTGGGAATACCCAGATATGCTCAAAATTAGTCCAAAATGACAAAAAATACACCGAACCCACAGACATTGCCAACATCCTAGCTGACAGGTTCAGAGCAAACTCCCCCCCCTCCCCACCAAAAGGGCAAATATCTATCCCAGCAGAGTGCTGCCCTCCTGACATCTCAGATGATCAGGTAAGAGCCACCCTTTCCAAAGCAAAAAAGACAGCATCAATGGGACCAAACGGTGTCCCGGGCTGCGTCCTACATGAACTCCAAGAAGAGCTAAACCCAAACATAAAACTACTGTTCAGTCTCACCCTTACTACAGGATATGTACCCAAAGAGTGGCTTACAGCAACAGTGGTCCCTCTCCACAAAGGTGGTGCCTCAACGGATCCTACAAACTATCACCCTATAAGCCTGACTAGCTTGCTCTGCAAAGCTATGGAAAGGATCGTCATGGACCTCATAAATAAAGATATTGGGGACCTACAGACACTGGATCCTACCCAGTTCGGCTTTGTTAAGGGCAGATCTGCCTCTTAAACTGGGTTGATTTCGTTGAAACAGTCACCAAGGCCATTGACGAGGGGAAGGTGGTCCACACAGTCTACCTGGACCTCTCAAAAGCCTTCGATACAATACCCCACTCGGGCATTATAGATAAGCTTACCAGCTTAAATATAAACCCCTATATCACTAGATGGGTTGCAAACCGGCTCAAGGATAGAACCCACATGGTTAGAATTGCTGGAGCCATGTCAGACTCCAAACCAGTTACAAGTGGCGTCCCACAAGGCTCAGACCTGGGACCTCTCTTGTTCGGTATATATTTCTCTGAGGTACAGGCCAACATGGAAGGACTGTGGCTGACCAAGTTCGCAGATGTCTGCAAACTGGGCACCATAATCGACTCTCCAGCCGACACAAGCATCCTCCAAAAGGGCCTCATAGAAACAGACAACTGGTGCCAGAGCCATGGCCCCAAGCTAAACGCCAAAAAGTGTATAGTCATCTCCTTTGGCAAAAACAAAGTGCCCACAAATTACCACATAGGTGGTAATCCATTAAGTACAGAAGAAGTAATTAGGGACCTGGGGAGCCAAGTTGATAGCAATCTTTCATTTGACAACCACGTGGCCAAAGTGGTTAGAAAAACATTTTATATAGCCCACCTAATCATGAAGGGATTCACATCTAGATCAGGGGCGGTCATCGTGCCTCTTTACTCATCCCTCATCAGGTCCATAATTGAGTACAATGCCCCTTTTAGGATGTACCTTACCAGACACCTGCAGCAACTGGAAAGACTTCAAAAGTACCTCACCAAGAGGCTCAAAGGGCTCAAACAGATGCCATATGCTGCCCAGTTAAAAAAACTCCAGCTCTACTCAGTGGCATACCGCCTGCTCAGAGGCGATCTGTGCCTGACGTATAAAGCCATGTCCAACCCGGAATTAATGGACATTCTGCACCTCAGAAAATCCAAATCCCATCGAGCTACGCACTTGAGAGTCTTGAACCTCAGCACTGAAATAAATAAGACATGCTGGAGGGACAGATTCATAATCCAGAGGCTCCCTTCACTCTGGAATAAAATCCCATTCCAGGTTAGGCAGAGTGCCTCATTGACTCTCTTCAAGAAGAATCTTGATGAGTGGATGGGAGATCGTAGGTTTACCCCGGGTATCACTTCTGTGTCACTGTTAGACAGAGGCACAGTATACTAACCTCGAAAAAGGGCATAGCAAAATTAATTTAAAATGGGTGGCGAAAGCCAAACACACTCTGGCTAGGCTTATAAATGCCCTAGGGCAGATAGCCTAGTATGAACCTATGAACCTATACAAGGGTAGTATCCCAGGTTAAGTGCAGTCACATTGGCATGTAGTGTCACTAGTGTTACTACTGTTGACAGTGCTTTCTCAAGCAAGAGTAGATTGCTAATTGTAGTACTGGCAACAAACACTCCTGCATGCATAGATGGACTCCGAGTCCTCACTGTCATGTTCCTGGTGTGTAAGCTGTGTCACATTATATATTTCCTACAGGATAATGATCTGACATGTGGAAATTAACTGTAGACTACTGTCTGTATAGCACATGTCAGTGAGGGCTGCCAACATGTAGTAATGGCATGAATATCGGTGTCAGACGTCTATCTGTCAACACATTCATCCTACTGCATTGCTAGTTGGCGAGCTGATGTCTGTCAGTCCCTGTACAGATGTGCAGATATCAGGTATCCAGCTTTGATATGTACAGGCAACCTATGCTTGACTGACACTGACATGTCTGCCCAGCTGTGTTATAACTGGCACAGAAAGGACACAACACCCTGTATGCACCACATGCCATGGGTACATCCACTACACTACCACAGTCAACAGAACATACCTGGGTACAGGTCTCCAAGACAGACACTAACTATGTTATGTAATACATGTTGCATAAATGTCAACTGGAGCACCTCACCGGGCATTTGTGGGAGACACCCAGAGGATTGGCAGATGCATGTCACTCTCTCCCTGAGTGTCACCACAGTGGTGTTTGTAGATAGATTGCCTGCTGGCACATGGCAGGTGGCATGATACCACTGTACACGCATCCCCTACGTTTCCCATTTCTCCATGGACAATAGCCAGGTACACACCTATGAACATCTGCAGCAATGCATACCAGTACTGGCAAATGCATACATGTGCATTACTGAGGATATTAGTGTCTGTGTGTTAGTAAACCTATAGTTGGGGATACCCTGAGGCCCTTCAAACCCACTGCAACACCCATTGCCATAGTTAGATGTGGCTGCTGCTGTACAGGATATTACATGTACCTTGTTATGCTCCTCTCTCTCTAAGGGCTACCTGAGCCTTGCAGTACCAGCACGACACTGTTGTACAAATGGGTTGATAGAAATGGGATACCCACTGAGTTCTGGCAAGTGTGTGTATGTGTGCATGTGTGCATATATGTAGGGGTACAGCATTGAGAGGTCACATAATCCTATTACAATACACATTGACCCACAGTATTAAGGATGGTGATGTTGATGCCCATAGGAGAGACATGATCATGCATCACCCTACTATGCCTGTGGGATGTGCATTAGATGCATATCCCTGTAGTAGCACCCTTGGGATGGACAAGGGGTTGTATTGCAGTCCTGGTCAATATGTGATGGTGGGTATGTCAGTGTCATCATGGGTTCCAGTGCATACAATATCCACAGTGGGGTTTGGGTGCTAGGTATACTGTCATTACACCATGGTACCCCTGGTACATGTCCCATGTACCACTGTGTGGTGACCACTGTCACCATCAACCATACAGGTAACTGATAACACTAACCAGCCCAGTTATGCATGAGCTGTGTGCAGCCTACCTGTAACACACTGGACACACTGACAAGTTAGTTGGCATTGATTGGCCCAGGTCTCTCGGTGCGTGTCTGACTATGTGTTTGTTAATGTGTATATGATGGTATGTCACACTATGTATTTTCCATATACAACCATTACATCCCCCATTATAATACTGTATATGCCTGGGGATGTTCTAAATGTAATATGTAACTTGGAACACACCTCATCCTAAACGCTGTGTGGTGTGTGCAATTAAAGCCACACACATCAGTAGCACTACATACCTAGGTAGGGGTCTAGTCGCAGTGTTGCCAAGTAAGAGTGTGCATGTATGTGGAGGGATGTATTTCAGGTTGCTTAATATACATATCCCAGGTGGGTCATCTGTCCATGTGGCACAGGCAGCAACTGTTATACAGACCTGTGACACGTGTTCAACTGTACCCAGGATATGGTACAGCCATTGTGTCACCACATTGCCATACCCATTGTGAGATATGACAGCAGACCATCCTCCTGTTGACACATGTACACCTACAAAACAAAGGGATAACATTATGGAAACCACAATCTCTCAGTGTTACTAGCAGCTATTATGCACCATGGCTGGACAGCTACACAACCTGACATGTACGCATTAAACATTACTGTTGACAACATGTTACACAGCAGTACATTGGTACACTGTAGTACAGTCACCATGTGCATCAGAACCATATAAGCCTGTCCCTGCATCGATGTTATGGATGACAGATATCATCATATGCACAGAGTGTGTTGTTGGTTTGCCAAAGACCTAGGGTGGGCCATACGTTTGACACCATGTGTGTGAGTGAAGGGTGTAAGTTACTGATATGGGCATGGTGATGTGGTTGTGTAAATATGGGGTTGCCTTAGGTGTGTTTGTATTGTGTGTGGGTATGCATGCACACAGTTCTGCCATGTGACTGCCCTATACAGGTTTTTCTTGGACAGCTGCAGACCATACCTGGCAGGGTGCGCAGTTCACCGCCTGCAGCCATGGACATGAGAACTGTGCCTGCCAGGGGTTCCACAGGCATGTCCAGATATAAGGCTCGATATGCTACTCTCCACTGATGATGACATATGTCTGCTGAAAACAGGTCCCTCCTGGGACTGACCATGGCCATGTGCATTTGGCCTGCTGTGGTGTGGTGTGGACAGTGCCCCCCTCTGCACTACTGGGATGGTACTGCCACTATGGGTGTCCTTGCATGTACACGTCAACCACCAGATGTTGGTATGGCTGACTTACATGCATGTGGCTGTTGCACCACTCCCACCACATGTTCTAGCATGGACAATCCACAGTCGATGAGGCCCAACATCTCACTCAGCTGTCTATCCATGACCTCTGTATATTGACAGTGGGCACCTGCAAGATCACGGATGTTGTCACTTACAGATGAAAAAGCAGCCCTCTGCAACCCCAGACCCTGTCTGGTGTACTGTTCCATACGTGCCTGCACCTCCATGACAGCCTGAAATATGTGTGTTGGTGGTACCAGATGTGGCACTTCTTCCATGGGCAAGATAACCATCGGCCCTCCCACGAGCAAACCGGTACATCTGCCTATGTGGTACCCTGTTGGACATCTGGCTATGTCTGCTGTGTCTAGACACAGCAGCCATAGATACCATACTGTCCTGTGCACTGCCACCAGCAGCCAACTGTCCCTCTGCTATGGCTACTGGTGATGGTGTATGTATAGGCACTGTGACTATGTGCAGGGATGGGGTGGATAACAGGGGGATGTCAAACGATGGCGCAGTTTCGGCCTCTGACAACCCTGCCTGTGCCTCATCACACCTATCATTATTTTTAGTGTCTGTATGGATACCAACATCAGATTGCATGCAGGAGGGACCCTGTCCCACCTTGCCACCTGTGAGGGAAAAACAAGAAATGCACTTTAAGACCTGTAAGTCATTGCTTAACAGTACACACATATACACATGCACATACACACACATATACACACACACACACACACACAACACACACACACACACACACACACACACACACACACACACACACACACACACACACACACACACACGCACATACACACATGCACATGCACACACATATACACAATCACACCCTGACATTCTATCATAATACCTACCTGGCTTTGAGTTTACAGACTGTACCTAGTTTATTCATGTAAGTTCCCCATGCTGCATCACACTTGGGAATGAACACTCATTAATACCAGTCATTAACATAACATTCTTCTAATTGCCTAGACAAGTGATCACAAGACATGACCTGTTACTCTAGTACCTCTTTGACTTGATTGGAGTAGCTTTTACAAAGACTCACTGTTGTCATCCAGTGTTCACGCTGGGTATGTCCGGACATCGTGAGCATAGACCCCATATGTTAGGGGCTATTAAGGTCACTTAATGATGTCACACACTGGAGTGTCATATGCACCTATTGCTCAATAGATGCAAGATCTGTTGCTCAATCAATTTATTATATGGACAACAGTAATATTTGGATACACTCACTGGTGTTGCCTAGTAATTCCCCAATGCATCTGTAGTGCTGCATTTGTGGGTAGTCATTCACCTTTCTGTTGAATGCAATATTAACAGTATACTTGGTGTCTAGTTTCCCTCCCAATGCATTTTCCATGCTACAGACCATATTATACTATCAGCTGTCCAGGGATTACATATCAGACAAGTATTCCTGGTGTCTCATGTGTCAGTCCATGTCCATGTACTTCATGATTCCAAGGGGAAGTACTGATGTATGAACAACCCCACAATCACACATGTGCATACACGGACACCCACACAAACACATACACACACACACACACACACACACACACACACACACACACACACACACACACCCTACATGCATCAACCTCCCCTCCTATCCACCTGATTGCACTTACTGACCTAATAACCCCCCCCACACACACACACACACACATACACACACTTACAGGTGAAATTGCACAAAGATAGTACATACAGACCTTCCATTACCCATCTGTCAACATGCATAACATATGGTACTCAACAGTATGCAGTGCAGCTATAGTCAATCCATGCTAGCAACAGTATACATGTGTGTGATGCATGGGCTGTTTTAGTAAGTGATGACCCTTATTTATTTATTTATTTATGTATTTACATTTGTTTACTGGGAGTGTCCGACTGGACGTAGGTCCATTTTCAGCGGAGGCCTGGGGAGAAAAGCTCCACAGTTAAAGTAAACAGACAGTAGTTACATTGGATTACATAGTGATTAACAATTTAACATAGCAATTACTTACAACATATTTACAGATGAAGAACATAGTACATCAGTAGACAACTAGAATCCTTATCTGTGAAGTACATAACAGACATTAACAAATGTTACAATGAGAAGTTCCTGCTGTGTGAGCATCTGAGCTTGCTATAATCAAGGTAGTTATTGGAGTAGAAAGAAAGGTAGTGGTTGGATGAGGTGGGTGGTATTAGAGTGGAAGTTGCAAGGGCATAGCCAGCATGTTTTTAGGTGCGCTTTTAGTAAAGTTTTGAAGTGAGTGCATGATGGTACGGAGGTAAATGTGGGTGGACGGGAGTTCCATAATTTGGCTATGGTGCAAGAGAATAGTGCTTCACCAGCAGAGTTATTGACTTTAGTGATGTGCAAGTGATTTTTGTTGCTGGATCTTAGTGGTCTGGTGGTGCGATAGGGTTGGAGTAGATTCTGGAGGGATGGGATATTTACCGGATGGTTTACTAGTTTGGGGGCAAGTGAGAGTTGATACCACTGAAGGAGGTGAGGGAGTTCAAGCCAGCCCAGTTCAGCAAGTGAGAGACAGTGGTGACTATGGTAGGATGCCCCTGTGGCGAATATGGCGATTTTGTTGTAGCAGGTCTCTAGCTTGTTTAGATTGCATTGCCTTAGGTTGGTATATATTGGAGAGGCATAAAGTAGGGTTGAGATAAGGTGGGAATTTGCTATTGAAATCTTCTCTGCTTTGGTGAGAAATTGCTTATTTCTGTATAATGCTCCTAGTTTTTTGTGGACTTTTCTTATGGTCACGGATATGTGAATGTCAAATTTTAGTTCATTGTCTAGTTCCACTCCTAGCAATTTAGTGTGTTCAGTTGGGTATATAGTGGTGTTGTCTTTTGTTGTGATGTTAAAGTGAGA
Organism: Protopterus annectens; assembly: GCF_019279795.1. Taxonomy (NCBI): domain Eukaryota; kingdom Metazoa; phylum Chordata; order Ceratodontiformes; family Protopteridae; genus Protopterus; species Protopterus annectens. Next base: position 725,684,330 of record NC_056746.1, on the reverse strand, counting down.
GTTGTTTTGAGTATGTTTGATGGGTTGGAAGATGAGTAGTTTAGTTTTGTTTGGGTTGAGTATTAATTGGGCATTGGGTAACCAAGTTTCAACAGAGGAAAAGGCTTCCTGTGTGACTTTTTGCAGTTTGGGTGGGGACTGGACTGAGCAGATGATGGTTGAGTCATCTGCATATTGTATGAGTGTGCCATGTTTGGTGGTAGAGGTTAGATTATTGGTGTAAACAGAGAAGGGTAGGGGTCCAAGGATGGATCCTTGGGGAACCCCTATGGAGACAGGTAGTTGGGGAGATATGTCATTCTCCCATACAACAGATTGTTGGTGGTCAGACAGGTAACTCTGAATCCAGTTGGTGACTGATTGAGAGAAGGACAGGTTATTGAGGACAGAGATAAGTTGTTTGTGTGGGACCATGTCAAATGCTTTAGATAGGTCTAGGAAAGTAGCAGAGGAGAGATAGCCATTGTTTTTATGCTGAAGGATAGTGTTAGTAAAGCAGAGTAAGGCAGTGGTGGTGTTATGGTTTGGTCGGAAACCATGCTGAGTACTGGAAAGGAGGTTGCTAGTAAGGAGGTAGTCTGAGACCTGAGAGTGTATGCATCTCTCTAGTATTTTGGAGAGTGGAGAGAGAATAGCTATGGGGCAGTAATTGGTTAGTTCTGTGGAGGGTCCACCTTTGTGGAGGGGAATTATATGTGATACTTTCCACAGTGTGGGAACGTAACTTTCTGACAGAGATCGGTTAATCAAAATGGATACTGGGTAGGCCAGAGCATCAGCTGCGATTTGGAGGTATTCACTTGGGAGGTTGTCTGCTGCTAATTTGGTGGGTTTAAGTTTAGTTAAGAGTTTTTTTATGTTGGAGGTAGGTACAGGAGAAAAGGAGAAGGTATTTGGGAGATTACTAGTTGAAGGTGTGGAAAACACTGCACCCATGTACACAGTATTGCTGTGCACCTGTTCAGCACCCTGCCATATGCACCATACCTCACAGGTGTACAACAGCATTGCTGAATGTGAATTACTGAGTCAGTTATGTCTGATCTAATGCTCACAGCCCCTATGTGTTTGTCTGACACATACCTGGGATGATATGTGGACAGATGCCATTTGTGAATGCTTGATGTCTAATTTACAGATGTCATCATCAGCAGTGCATGTCTGACCAATACGATACTATTACACTGACAACCATCAAACCTTACAGTGGCTATGGGGAGTGTACACACCCTTATTGATATGATGCCCTCTACCTTGATATGCCATGGGATGACATTACTGCATAAGTTAATATTGCATAAGCCTGATATGTGACATATGTCCTGTACAATCAAATCCAGTGTCAAACAAATGTGTTAGTTGTGCTGATGCTGATTGAGATACATACACTTTGTGGGTGCATATGTGTGCACTCCCTTATAATGATGGTTTGTTGCACCTACTGCTATGTGTACTACAGCAGTCACTATTCTTGGCAGGGGTATACTAGCATGGGCCATCTCCATTTGCCAGTATATGGTCAGTCTGCCCTATACATGTCCCCCAACTCTGTATGATTGCAAGGTCAACTCATGTGCACATCCCTTGGAGTTCACACACTGCTGTCACTATTGCTGTGGAGTCAAGGTTATATCTGCCACAGTTCCTGACCCTGACTGTATTCAGATATAGCCATTCATAGCATCCCTTGTATCCCTGCTGCAGTGCACTGTTGTGTCATGATGACACACCCTCCCCACCTTCAGCATTTTTGCAGATGCTTGACAACTATGGCCTACACATGTGTGTCAGTTTGCAGTGTCCTAAACACTGAACACCATGGGTAACAGCCTAGTCTCAGCTAATGAATGGCAAACATACAGGTGTACACTGGCACCGGCATGGTATAGATGGGGATTGTGGGTCTGAGGTGGGGTGAGGCATTGGTTGTGCAGCACATGTATCTTATGCGATGCTGTCTGTAAGTTTCCAACGTGGTCTTGGTACACCAGTACAGATTGTAATGCATGCCTTTTGGGGACCTCCTCTGTTATGCATATGCTACCTGTAGAGAGGCCTAGCTGATGTTGACTGTGGTACAACTGTCACATCTGATTACCCTTACCCATAGGCCACACATTTGCAGAATCCAAGCAATTGCTGACACGGGTACTGCACAGCCATTACCTGCTAGACATTCCTGCAACCCCCTCAGTGTTGTGGCATGTTGCTAGGTAGCCCACATGATCAGCTTGCTACATGTGACATCTTCTGTCTTGGATGGCCATCTGTTTATTTCCTACATCATTCCTGTCCCATACATCCTTGCCACATAAATGTCTGCACTGTTTGCCATGGTATATGCAATGGTGAGGTATGGCTACATGTCCAGCTCATGGGTGCTACCTGTTGGGTATGGGGCCCACACCATGCCATGTAAGATGTGTGCAAGCCACGGCTGCCTGTGTTGCAAGAAAATGTGCACATTTGATGGCAAAACGTCTTGGACAGCAGACCAATACCTGGTGTGACATTGGGGATGTGTAATTGCTGGAAGGTGCATTTCCATGACAAATGCATGCAGTCAGTACCTCAACAGCTGCTTTGACTATATTTTATCTGGAGTGTGTGCACACATATGCTTCCAGTGTTTGTGAAGGTATGTATTCCCCATACTTGCTGCCCCAAACTACGATTCCATATTACACAGTCATTGCTCATGTTGGGACCACATTGTAGGTTTTAAGGGTTGTGGACCACAGTATTATGATATGCCGTAGTGTGGATCTGTAACAGTTGCCATTGTAATACTGGTATAAATACTGTTGTACACTGCATTAGGGTGATGTTTCATATATGTCCCTACTGTAGGCCATTTGTCCCACCATTATGTTCATCTCTGTAGACACATTTTGCGATGACAGGCTGTTAGTTATATTGCAGGAGTCTGACATACTCTTCAAATACACTATCATGGTCACTGCTGTGATGCAGTGCAGTTAACAGCAACAATACGTGAACATGTACAGCATGCATTATGGGTAGGTGTGTTAACTGTGTACATGGAATATACCATAGCCATAACATGGCTGTTGTATTGGCAAGCCTAAACAAAAACCATACTCACCAGCTACAGGTTGCTGCCTTGGAGGTATACCAGAGGGACTTACATAAGTGTGTGAGAGATGTGATGTCAGTAGCCACAGCTGTGACATTTGTACAGGGTGGATGCAGCATTACAGTACATCAACAGTACAAGCCCACAATACTACAGCTTATGCACATCTGTTTATTACTACTACTATGCAGCAACAGACTATTTTATATATATATATATATATATATATATATATATATATATATATATATATCATCTCACATATGCATGATCTACCTGCACAGATGCGGATGGATAGGCAACAGTGGTCTACTGATGTGCCCTGTGGCCTTACCTACATGCTCCTCTGCTGGTGTATGGGTAGCACCCACCTCTACTATACTCTCTGCCAGTTATTGTGTGTGAGGGCGGGTGAGCAGGTGCCCTGAGGCTGGCAAGGAGCTCATCAACATGTGTCAGGGAGGAATGGATGGCATAACCCCTCCCATTGTGAGGCGAGGTAAACCCCTGACTGCAGCAGCACACCGATGGGCATTGCAAAGTAGATCACTGCAATGATGCTGGACCTGCTCATAACTGTGGTTATGCAGGCCGACATCATTTACCCTGTGGACAAGATCATTCCACAGGGCAGTCCACTCCTGCTGCTCATGGGCTGTTCTGCTGAACAATACCTGGTAATGCTGCACCAGGTGTGTGATGGTGACCTCATTTTCATCCGCTGTACAAAGAGGTGGACTTTCACGCGACATCTTGCTGAAAGACATAAAGATGGAAACAGGTCTGAGCAACTCATACAGCAAAGTTACCATAGTTCTTAATACACATTTCTGTCTCCCCCACCATATCTGCAACAACAATCTGATTACACAACTCAGTAGGTATGGATACAGAATACCTACCATTGAGACATATATGGCATTGTACCACACTTTGTGATATGTGTTTGTAGCCATGTTCCCTGTGGGGATACTATCATTGCTGGTCTGTTATAGATAATGTCACCTGCATGCCATTGTAAGAGGCACTATGGTTCCATATATGTACATGGTCTGCTTGCTATGTGATTGCTGCACATCTGTTGTTTTGTGTTATTGGGGATATCTATGCATGCTGTTGGACATGATCTGGGAATGTGTGGGCTATTACTACCCAGATATGTTCTATAACAGTGACACAATAGCATGTTTAGGGAACAGTTGCCAGCAGAACCACCTCTCCCACCTTATTTGGCCATGTTACCAGGCCAGATCACATGTGGGACTAACTTCAGTTAATTTGTTCCTACATGCCACTAGCATGGATCACACCAGTATTAAGGAGGATATAGATGCAGAATTAGATGTAGTATTGCATAGACTATTAGATAGAGGATATGAATATAATACTTTATCTGAATGTAGAGATAGTGTGATTAAAAATATTAGATTATCTAACAGAAGGGACAATAGTGAGATAAACTTTGATGAAGAGAATAACTAGAAAAGGATAATGTTTTTCTAAAACACTAGTCTCTTTAGTTAGAAAATTCTGGTATCTTATCAGTGAAGATGATAATATTGGTGAATTATTCCCCCATCAAGTAGTCTCTTTCAGGCGGGAAAGAAAAGGAAAAAATTTTGAATAATAACTTTGTACAACCTATTACTCCTATTCCTGTGAGGGTGGGTACTTTTTGTATCTTGTAGTATATGTAATAGAGTTGTTGATGATTAACAATACTGTTCATATTTCTAAACATTTCTTTAATTGTAAGTCTACTAGCATAGTATATATAATAGTGTGTTCTTGCAAGGATATTTGGTATGTGGGACAAACTAAAGGATGTTTAAGCACTTTTGGATGTGCCTATGGTTGCAATAATAGCTTAAGATGGTGTATTGTATGGAAACCTTCTATTCGTAAAGGAATGATATAATAGCTAAACTCTTGGAATTAGAAACCAGGATGATAATAAAATATAAACTAAAACCATTGGTCTATAATTAATTAATATATAGAGCAATTTATTGTATGTACCTTGTTTGTGTGTATACACTGGCATATTTTTATACATATATACATATATTTAATAATTTGTATGTGCTGTTGATCTACTGAGAATGAACTATATAATTGTTGAATTTATTATTCATAATATATTTGAATAATTATGTTTTATAAATTGTTAATAACATGTTTCTTTTTTATTTTTGATATAAAAGTTATTTAAAAAATTTTTTTTCAATATTATATATATATAAAATTTAATGTTGACAATAGTTAAGATATTATTACAGGTAAATGTCTATATTGTATTTAATATTGAAGCAAAGATCACTTTAAATCTTGATGTTTAATTATAATAATTGTTAATTTAACAATTAGTGAGTGATATAAATGGAGCTTATTTCCAAAGCTGTAATGTGATCCTTTGAAGGCGAATGGCCGAGGTACCAGATCGTTAATAAAGAACGTTGGTGGAATCCTGACTTTGGTTTGTTGCTGAATAGCTTTTTCACATGTGGGACTCACCCTAGGGCCTCCACCTCTACTGGTCCTGCACTATCTTCATGTGGAACCACCTCAGGGTATGGTGCTCCTCCCCGGGAGAACACACAGACATGATCCTGTCACTCGAGGTCAGGTCCATGGTCTTGTACATAGAGAGCTCCACAGAGACTTGGGGGATAAGCTACACCAACTTGAGGCCCTCAGTACACACTCACAGGGTCCACATGCTCCTCCTGCTCAGCCTCCAGCCCAGGCCCTTTCAGGGCCATGAAGCTGATGCTGTGACTAGCAATGGGTGGGGGCCTTGTTCCCATTGTTCCCATATGGGGGCTCATGGGGCTTCCACATTGCAGATGACACTCCCCATCCAGGGTGTTTACCCATCACATATGTCATATACCACCCCTGTAGGCTGTCTTCTCTATTTACCAACCCAAACCACCTCCACAAATATACCTGCTATCCTTCCTCAAATTCCCAATCCCACCTTCATAGACAAGGGCAATGTGGTCCCAACAAGGGGTTCACGTGACATAACCATCCATGTTGCACACACTTACTGCTGTATACGTGTGTATTGATATGTGTGATGTTCCCTCACACATAGCATGCAGCACTGTGATGCAAAACTAGGGGACATGTATTTGTATACATATCTGTGTGTGTGTTTGT